>NC_088224.1:23522717-23617717 GCF_036934945.1 Oncorhynchus masou masou
TCTCTGTCTCTCCCTCCTCGTCTCTGTCGCCCCTCCCTTTCTCACCCCCCCCTTCTCTCTCTGCCTCTGTCTCTCCCTCCTCGTCTCTGTCGCCCCTCCCTTTCTCCTCCCTTTCTCACCCCCCTTCTCTCCCCCCTTCTCTCTCTGCCTCTGTCTCTCTGTCTCTCCCTCCTCGTCTCTGTCGCCCCTCCTTTCACCACCCCCCCTTCTCTCTCTGCCTCTGTCTCTCTGTCTCTCCCTCCTCGTCTCTGTCGCCCCTCCCTTTCTCACCCCCTTCTCTCTCTGCCTCTGTCTCTCTGTCTCTCCCTCCTCGTCTCTGTCGCCCCTCCCTTTCTCACCCCCCTTCTCTCTCTGCCTCTGTCTCTCTGTCTCTCCCTCCTCGTCTCTGTCGCCCCTCCCTTTCTCACCCCCCCCCTCTCTCTCTGCCTCTGTCTCTCTGTCTCTCCCTCCTCGTCTCTGTCGCCCCTCCCTTTCTCACCCCCTCCCCTTCTCTCTCTGCCTCTGTCTCTCTGTCTCTCCCTCCTCGTCTCTGTCGCCCCTCCCTTTCTCACCCCTCCCCTTCTCTCTCTGCCTCTGTCTCTCTGTCTCTCCCTCCTCGTCTCTGTCGCCCCTCCCTTTCTCCCCCATCTCGCTATCTCGCTTGCTCGCTCTCTCACTCTGTCTATCTTTCTGTCTCTCTCTCTATCTGTCTTTCGCTCTGTCTCTCGCTCTGTCTCTCTTTCTGTCTCTCTCTCTCTGTCTCTCTTTCTGTCTCTCTCTATCTCTCTTTCTGTCTCTCTCTTTCTGTCTCTCTCTCTGTCTCTCTCTTTCTGTATCTCTCTTTCTGTATCTCTCTTTCTGTCTCTCTCTCTGTCTCTCTCTTTCTGTCTCTCTCTCTCTGTCTCTCTCTGTCTCTCTCTCTGTCTCTCTCTTTCTGTATCTCTCTCTCTCTCTCTCTTTCTGTCTCTCTCTCTCGCTCTCTTTCTGTCTCTCTCTCTGTCTCTCGCTCTGGCTCTCTTTCTGTCTCTCTCTCTATCCCTCTCTCTGTCTCTCTCTCTCTGTCTCTCTCTCTATCTCTGTTTCCCTGTCTCCTCTCAGCAGTAACCCCACCTTTTCTTCCC
This sequence comes from Oncorhynchus masou masou, assembly GCF_036934945.1. Lineage (NCBI taxonomy): Eukaryota > Metazoa > Chordata > Actinopteri > Salmoniformes > Salmonidae > Oncorhynchus > Oncorhynchus masou. The sequence continues at coordinate 23,523,818 of NC_088224.1, forward strand.
ATCTCTCTCAATTCAATTCAAAGGGCTTTATTGGCATGGGAAACATATGTTTACATCACCAAAGCAAGTTAAATAGATAAACAAAAGTGAAATAAACAATAAAAATCAACAGTAACACATTGCACTCACAAAAGTTGCAAAGGCATAGACATTTCAAATGTCGTATGTCTATAGTGTTAATGATGTGTAAATTGTTAAAGTACAAAATGTAAAATAAATAAGGGTTGTATTTACAATGGTGTTTGTTCTTCACTCGTTGCCCTTTTGTGGCAACAGGTCACAAATCTTGCTGCTGTGATGGCACACTGTTGTATTTCACCCAGTAGATATGGCAGTTTATCAAAATTTGATTTGTTTTCCAATTCTTTGTGAGTCTGAGGGAAATATGTGTCTCTAATATGGTCATGCATTTGGCAGGAGGTTAGGAAGTGCAGCTCAGTTTCCACCTCATTTTGTGGGCGGTGTACACATAGCCTGTCTTCTCTTGAGAGCCTTGTCTGACTACGACGGCCTTTCTCAATACAAGGCTATGCTCACTGAGTCTGTACATAGTCAAAGCTTTCCTTAATTTTGGGTCAGTCACAGTGGTCAGGTATTCTGCCACTGTGTATTCTCTGTTTATATAAGGTCACAGGGCGAGACCCAGATACAGACACCCAGGGACTAATGGGGAAAACGTGTGACACCTGGAGGTGGGTGGAGACAATCACAAAGACAGGTGAAACAGATCAGGGTGTGACAGTAAACTCCCCCCCATAGCTGGCTGACCGGGGTGCCGGCTGTGAAAGTTGGTGATGAGGGCCGGGTCCAGGATGTCCAGGATGACCGTCGATGACATGGGGGGATGGGCCTAGAAACAGAAGACAAAAGATTGTGAGACAAGGGCTTAATCTTGGATACATGGCAAGTAGGGTGAACACGGAGGGTAATAGCAGACGAACAGCAGTGGGACTAAAGACTCTAGAAATGGGGAAAGGACCAATGAAACAGGGGGAAAGTTAGCAGGATTCCACCCGGAGTGTCATGTCCCGTGTGGACAGCCATACCCTCTGCCCGACCCAATAGCGGGGAGCCAGACTCCGGTGGCGGTCCGCTTGTCGATGATACCTGGAGGTGGTCTTGAGAAGAGCCGCCCAAGCTCTTTTCCAGGTATGCCAACAGCGGTGGACGAACATCTGGGCTGAGGGTGTGTTGACCTCAACTTCTTGCTCTGGGAACAGCGGAGGCTGATACCCCATGGAGAATTCGAAGGGGAAGAGTCCAGTAGCCGAGCAGGAAAGAGTGTTCCTAGCATATTCCACCCAGACCAGTTGCTGGCTCCAGTTGGTGGGGTTACTAGCAACGAGACAACTGAGTGTCGTCTCCATGTCTTGATTGGCTCACTCCGACTGGCCGTTGGATTTGGGATGAAACCCGCAGGACAGAATGGCCGACAACACGATAAGGATGCAGAACACCTTCCAGAATCAGGACGAGAACGGAGGACCCTGATCTGAAACCATGTCAACCGGGAGTCCATGGATTCGGAAGACGTGCTGGGCCATCTTCTTGGCTGAAGGTAACTTGGGAAGAGGGATGAAATGGGCGGCTTTGGAAAACCTATCCAACACTGTCGGAATGGTGTTACCGTCTGACGGAGGAAGCCCAGTGACGAAATCCAGGGAAATATGGGACCAGGGGAGATGAGGGACAGGGAGTGGCTATAGGAGGCCAGACAGAGCTTGCCGCGGAGTCTTGCTTTGAGCACACACCATGCATGCGGCGACGAATGCCGAGACATCAGGAGCCATGGTGGGCCACCAGAAGCATTGTCGGAGGAAAGCCATGGTAAGATGAGCCCCAGGATGACAGGTAAGCCTGGAGGAGTGAGCCCATTCCAGGACATGAGGCCGGGCCGAATCAGGAACGAACATCCGGTTAGCCCTAGCCCCCCCAGGGTCCAATTGGGAACATTGTGCCTTGCGGACCAGACCCTCAATACCCCAAACAACTGAAGCCGCCAAATAAGAGGCAGGGAAGATGGTCTCAGATTCAGAGGGAGTGGCAGTGGAACTGTATGATGGGAGAGAGCGTCCAGCTTCATGTTTTCGGTAGGAGATGGTGAAATTGAACATATTAAATAACAGGGCCCAACGAGCTTGCCTTGGGTGCTTGACAGTGCGGAGGTATTCTAAATTCTTATGGTCAATCCACACCAAAAATGGATCTTCTCCCCCTTCCAGCTAGTGCCTCCACTCCTCCAAGGCCATCTTAACCGCTAGGAGTTCCCAGTTCCCAATGTCATAGTTCCTCTCTGCAGGGTTGAGATAATGGGACATGAAGGCACAGGGATGAAGCTTTTGGTCCTAGACGGATTGCTAGAAAGGACGGCCCCCACTTCCACGTCAGAAGCATCAACCTCAACCACACACTGAGAAGTCGGGTCTGGATGTATGAGGGCAGTAGTGAATCACTGCTTTAGGTCCCCAAAAGCCTTGTCCACTGCTAGAGACCATGTGAATGGTACCTTGGGAGAGGTAAGTGCAGAGAGGGGGGCTGCCAGGTTGCTGTAGCCCCGAATGAAATGGCAGAAGAAATGAACAAACCCCAGAAATGTTGTAGCTGCACCCTGGACGTGGTCTGGGGCCAATCCACCACCGCTCTCATCTTTTCCGGATCCATCTGAACATTCCCTTCAGTGATGATATATCCCAGAAAGGAGATAGTGGAGCGGTGGAACTCGCACTTCTCAGATTTTACAAACAACAGATTTTCCAGGAGGCGCTGAAGGACATGTCGAACATGGAGAATGTATTCCTGGGCAGAACGAGAGAAAACTAGGATGTCGTCGAGGTAGACAAAAACAAAACGATTCAACATGTTCCAGAGCACATCGATGACCAGGGCCTGGGAGACAGCGGGCGAGTTGATGAGTCCAAACGGCATGACCAGGTACTCATAGTGTCCACTGGCAGTGTTGAAAGCCGTCTTCCACACATAAGGTGGTGGCCATTCCGAAGGTCCAGTTTAGAAAAGATGGTAGCCCCCTGGAGAGGTTCGAAAGCTGAGGAGAGGAGTGGTAAAGGGTACCAATTTTTGATCGTAATGTCATTGAAGCCCCGGTAATCAATGCATGGACACAGCGTCTTGTCCTTCTTCCCCACAAAGAAAAATCCTCCACCAGCAGGAGAGGCAGAAGGGCGAATGCTCCCAACAGCCAGAGAGTCCTCGATGTACTTCTCCATGGTCATGGTCTCAGGACCAGACAGGGAATATAGCCGGCCTCGACGCGGTGTGGTGCCCGGGAGGAGGTAAATAGAACAATCGTAAGGACAATGTGGAGGGAGGGAGATAGCACGAGCCTTGCTGAAAACCTCCTGGAGCTCATGGTACTCTGCGGGAATGGCAGAGAGATCCAAGGCCGTATTCAAACCTGAAGGTAGACGTCATCAGGCAATGTGAATGGCAGAACGGGCTCCAACCCAGGATTGCACCCGTGTCCAGTCAATATCGGGGTTGTGCTTCTGGAGCCAAGAAAATCCCAAAACAACAGGGACGTGGGGAGATTCAATGAGGAGAATCTGTATTGACTCACTGTGATTACCAGATACCCGCAGAATAACGGGAACTGTGCTGTGCGTGACTCTTCCAAAGGCGCGGCCGTCCAGTGCCCTGGCATCCATGGGAACGGAGAGGAGTTGAGTAGGAATACTTAGTTCCAATACCAGGATAGCGTCCATGAAAGTCTCATATGCGCCAGAGTCAATGAGCACCCGGAGAGACTTAGACTGGTCTCCCCACAGCAAGATCACATAAAAAGGATTTTGGTTAATGGGAATTAAAGGGTTCCCAGTCAGGCTCACCAGTGTACTTGTACCTACTAAGGATTCAGGTCTTTTCACTGGGCAGGTGGCTATGTAATGCTCTACAGCACCACAATACAGACAGCTATTGGAGCTTAGCCTGCGCAAATGTTCCCTAGGCGATAATCTAGCTCTTCCCAGTTGCATAAGTTCCGGTGTATCCAACTCACCCGTCGTCAGTGATTCTCGAGGGCGGTCGGGTGGCCTCGGATCCTCTCGGAAAAACAGCCTTCGGGGACTTCTGGATTCCTTCGGAGGTGAGCCAGCCATAGCGGATGGACCTCCTCTAACTCCTGCATTCCCGTAGACGTCCATCAATCCTAATGGTGAGGGAATCAAGGTCCACCGGTAACTCCTGAGCAGCTAGCTCATCTTTTATCACCTCTGATAATCCGTGAAGGAAGGTATCAAATAGGGACTCCGGATTCCAGGCACTCTCGGCGACCAATGTGCGAATATCTACATCGTAGTCTGCCACACTACGGGAGTCTTGATGTAATTCAACTAGTTTTCGGGCCGGCTCTCCCGGATACCAAAGAATCGAAAACCTTCCTCTCCTCTGCCATGAAGTCTTCCAGATCACGACAAATAGCGGATTGTTGGTCCCAAACTGCCGAAGCCTAGGAAAGCGCCCTTTCCGACATTAACGTAATAACATACTCTATCTTTGACCGATCCAAAGGGAATAAAGATGGCTGCAGCTCAAAAATGAGGGAGCACTGAGAAAGAAAACCCTAGCAGGTTCCAGGATCCCAAAAATATTGCTGTGCAGGTGGTAAGCGGGGTTCTCGGGGAGCCGGGGTAGGCTGTACAAACCCACCACTAATAGTAAAAAGGTTACTGGGTGGTTGGAGGGTCTCAGAGGTGGCGGGCTGCCTATGAGCCAACTCCCTGATTTGCTCCATTATAGCCTTGAACCCTTGGTCATGTGCCCCTGATTTGCTCCATTATAGCCTTGAACCCTTGGTCGTGTGCCTCCCAATGGTGGTTCTCTCTCCTATCCTCCTCTCAGAAAGTCATAGAGGTGTAAATGACTGATCCATACCAAAGTAAATGCTCCTTCCTCACTCTGTGTTATTCACTCTTTCCATCTCCTGGCTTATGCATCACCCTCTGTCTCCCTCCATCACACCTTCTTTCTCACGCTCTCTATCTCACTGTCATTCGATCTCACTTTAGTAAAAGCCCTCCTCTCCTCTTCTCTTCTCTCTGTGTGATGATTAGGTTATGGTAGGTTAGTGTATCTCTGGAGTCTGATGTGTTTCCAAACGATGGCTAATGACTGAAAAGTGAGCTCTGATTTGTAACATTAGAATGGGGATACTTAGTGGTCAGTTCACTGTAACTGAGCTACCAGGAAAAGTCAGAAATGTGTGTGTGTGAGAGAGTGTGAGAGGATAACTATGCAGTAAATAATACATTTTGCTCTGTAAGAAATATTCAACAACAGCACAATATTTACAGTGATACAGTAGGAAACTATAAACGGTGTGTTCCGTCTCGTTCCTTCCCATCTCAGCATGTATTGTTTCTGCTGACAAGGTAGCTACAGTATGAGGAGGTGCAATAATTTAAACCTCTCTCTCTCTTTCTCTCTCTCTCTCTCTCTCTCTCTCTCTAGATGATTCTGTTCTCAGCCTGCTGTATCTGTGGTCTGATTGGAGGGATTCTCAACTTCCAGTTCGTTCGGGCATTGTCACGACGGCAGGACTCTCTCCGCTCGCTACACCTGGCAGCCATGACCATTGCCTGCCTGGGTATGCAACGCTACGAAAGGCTACAAAACACAGTTAAACATTATATTACGTTACACAGGCAAATCAACTCATTCCTACTCCAGGTAGTTGAAGTAGGGCGATGCTGACCCAACAACTCTAATCTGCATGAAACCTATCTTTATCTGTATATGAAAGGGTTATTATTGAATACCTGCTATAAAGTATGAACTGTGGTACAGTAACATTCAACTAAGTTCTGGCACCATTAAATTCAGTAGGTCTCTCTCCCCCTTCTCTGTCTCTCCTGTAGGTATCTCTTCCTGTACTCTCTCTACCTGGTTGACCTGTCGCCTGGCCAGTTCAGAACAACAGAGGATGTTTCTGGAGAGAGAACACTCACTGCACCACTCACATGAGATGGCTGAGAAGGAACCATACACACACGGATCTTTTGTAAGAATCAAACACACACTCGCATGCATGCGTGCTCACACATTGCTACTGATTTCTCCTAATTTGTGTGTGTGTGTGTGTGTGTGCTTTCATGCATGCATGAGTGTGTTTCTAACAGGAGATCCTGGACAACTCCAGCAACGGGATTCCCCAGATCTCCTACAACAGCAACACCACCTCTCTTTGACAACAGACACACATTGTTGCCCTGACAATGGATACACCTCGTTGCCCTGACAATGGATACACCTCGTTGCCCTGACAATGGATACACCTCGTTGCCCTGACAATGGACACACCTTGTTGCCCTGACAATGGACACACCTTGTTGCCCTGATAACAGACACACCTCGTTCTGCTGACCATGGGGTGGTATCATCCAACAGAGCCGAGCAGCACTATTACACAGTTGTGTGTGGAGAACTTCAGCACAGAAATGAACACTCTTCTTGGACAACTTGTTACTAGTTCTGATAGTTCTAACAGACAGTCACATGACCTCATGTGCATGCAATCAATTTGTAATCTTTCTCTCTCTATCTGTCTCTCTCTCTCTCTGGCTATATGAATGCAGGTATACTGTGTTTGAAGGAAACATGCTATAGCTATCTGATGTAGAGCAGAATATGGAATGCTTTAAATATTATATATGCAACCAACAATGCAAACTGAATATCAGTGGTGGCCAACCATCCTCCTGGAGAGCTACTGGATTTGCAGGCTTATGCTCCAGCCCTGCTCTAACACACATAATTAAGTTAATTAAGATCCTGGAGACTGAACACCAAGCTCTCAAGGAGGTGGGTTGACTAACCCTGCTGTATATTCATGCTTGTATATCAGGAAAACAAACATTATCTATGGAGTGACAATATGTTTCTTTTGGCTTCTATAAAACACACATAAAACTCTGTAAACGTTAGATGGTGTTGTAGATTTCATAACCAGTTCCAGAGACACACACACACACACACACACACACACACACACACACACACACACACACACACACACACACACACACACACACACACACACACACACACACACACACACACACACACACACACACACACGCACGTCAGGCATCCTTTCTGATATTGAATTAGAGGAGACACGCTCTCTGCTAAGGGGACTATTGTCTGTGGGAGTACAAGATATTGATCTCACACGCCAGTGTGTGTGCGTGCATGCTAATTGAGCATTAAATCAAAGTGCTCCTTAAAAATGGTCCTCTGAAATCTCATTTAGCTAACCCTATTCACAGACTTGTCTCACTATCTGCTACTACAGACTGGGGTAACACAGTAACCAGAGTACTTAGTTAACCCAGTTGATCTGTCACTATCTGCTACTCAGACAGGGGTAACACAGTAACCAGAGTACTTAGTTAACCCTGTTGATCTGTCACTATCTGCTACTCAGACAGGGGTAACACAGTAACCAGAATACTTAGTTAACCCTGTTGATCTGTCACTATCTGCTACTACAGACAGGGGTAACACAGTAACCAGAGTACTTAGTTAACCCTGTTGATCTGTCACTATCTGCTACTCAGACAGGGGTAACACAGTAACCAGAATACTTAGTTAACCCAGTTGATCTGTCACTATCTGCTACTACAGACAGGGGTAACACAGTAACCAGAATACTTAGTTAACCCAGTTGATCTGTCACTATCTGCTACTACAGACAGGGGTAACACAGTAACCAGGGGCAACACCTACCTTGGTTAGTTACAGTAACTAACCAAGGTAAGAAACATTAGGCTTCTTCTTCTGCATGTCCATGGGTCCTTAACCTACCGGCACAGACACACACCCACCTGAGACCTGTGACCTCTCAGATAGATCTACAGCTACTCTGACTACATCAATGATGTTCAATAGCTCATTACGCTGTTTGCTTACATCAGACTACACCGTATCCATCGTGTGAGTGTGTTGACAGGGACCACTGCATCTAACTCAGCCAGGGGCTCTCTCGCTGACTAAGGAGCAGTGTCACTATTTATCACTGTGACAACGTCAGACATGCGATGCCAAGGAGAGTAGCAGGACCTGCTGTGTTGTGTGTGTGTGTGTGTCGTTGTTCTGAAGACAAGCGTCCAGAGCTGAATCAGACCCGGCCGACCTTACCTATCTAGTGCTGCCCTATCACAAAGTGGTAACACTAGAAGAGAGCTCTTCAGTAGTGTGTGTGTGTGTGTGTGTGTGTGTGTGTGTGTGTGTGTGTGTGTGTGTGTGTGTGTGTGTGTGTGTGTGTGTGTGTGTGTGTGTGTGTGTGTGTGTGTGTGTGTGTGTGTGTGTGTGTGTGTGTGTATACTGTAATATCCGGTGTTTTACCGAGTAGTGGCTGAACAAGGAAATGGATAATATGCAGTTAGCTGGGTTTTCCGTGCATCGGGAAGGCCGAACAGCAGCCTCCGGTAAGATCAGGGTGGAGGGTCTGTGTGACTTTATTAACAACGCCTGGGGCACGATCTCTAATACGAAGAAAGTCTCAAGGTTTTGCTCGCCTGAGTTGGAATACCTCATGATAAGCTGTAGACCACACTATTTACCAAAATAGTTGTCATCTATATTCTTCGTAGCTGTCTATTTACCACCACAAACCAATACTGGCACTAAGACTGCAATCAACAAGCTGTATAAGGCCGTAAGCAAACAAGAAAATGCTCATCAAGAGCCGGCACTCCTAGTGGCTGAGGACTTTAATGCAGGAAGACTGAAATCACCTTTACTCCACACAGAGATGCGTATAAAGCTCTCCCCCGCCCTCCATTTGGCTAATCTGACCATAACTCTATCCTCCTGATTCCTGCTTACAAGCAAACTTTCAAACATATAGTACCAGTGACACGCTCAATACGGAAGTGGTCTGATTAAGTGGATGCTAAGTTACAGGACTGTTTTGCTAGTACAGACTAGAATATGTTCTGGGAATCATCCGATGGCATTGAGGAGTATACCACATCAGTCACCGGCTTCATTAATAAATGCATCGACATACGTCCTCTCTCTACTCCTCTCCCCCTGTGTTGGGGCAGCAGCCAATCAAAGAACTGCAGGGCATATTGCCCAGTCAATCACTGCCTTGACAAGCCAACGAGCCTAAGGTGGGCTCCAATCCGGGTGCTGGAAGGGCGTGGCAAGTTTGAGAACTTGGCCCCTGACGGCACCACTATCTCCAACGCACATCAACCCCAGTTATCTAACTTTGCCAGTAAGACTTTAACAGACAATACAAAATACTTCTTCTGAATACAATTATAAAAGCCAGATTAGGACTGCCTGAGTAGGCCTATTATGTCAAGAAAGACATCAACACACGCTGTACAATAATCAATCATCTTTATTGTAAGTTAACAGGATACAGAGAGCGGGAAAAGACCCGTGATCATTAGACCAATAAGGAGAATATCAGTGTTGACTTTTTAACAGGTATATGCTGATCTCTAGTGGTTAGAGTGGGACTTACACAACATAGAGGAGAAGGAATATCTGTATATCCAACAGAGGTTGAAAAACAAGTTTTAATGACTCCAACCTAAGTGTACGTAAACTTCCGACTTCAACTGTGGTACACTTTATAAGTTCATTATAACAACATTATAGTATTTCTCCCTTCAGTGTCTCTAGTTTACAGTGTGGACTCCCCAGTCCTGAATCCTGCAGGTCATTGTCACTCATGTCCAGTTCTCTTAGGTGTCAGGAGTTTGAGTTAAGAGCTGAGGTCAAACCTTCTCCTTGTGAGTTTACATTGATTCAGCCTAAACAAAAAATAAGATTGCAAAACAGTTGAAAGTTACTTGTCACCAATCCATATTTGTATAAATCAAGCATAATATGATTGATTATGGGGATTTGTTGTTATTGTGATCTAATACTAAGTACCCACAGAGCTGTTCTGGAGCCTTTGACCACTGGCAGCAGCCTCAGAAATTCATCCTCTGATCTGGAGTATTTCTTCAGGTCAAATACAACTATTCTGAAGTCAGTAAAACAAAGACCAGAGCTGACCACTGTGCAGGGGAGAGTTTGAATTCTGAGAGACAGGAAGCTTTGGATCTCCTCCACTAGAGAATGGTTATTCAGCTCCTTCAGACAGTGGGACAGATTGATGCACCTCTCGGGAGAGGGATTCTCTCTGATTTCTCCTTGATGAACTCAACTGTTTCCTCATTGGTCTGTGAGCTGTTTCCTTTCTGAGTGCATAAACCTCCGAGAAGAGTCTGATTGGACTCCAGTGAGAGGTCCAGAAGGAAGCGGAGGAACAGGTTCAGGTGTCCATTCTCGCTCTGTAAGTTGTCCACAGCTCTCTTGTGTAAGTTGATAATTAATTTGTGGCTGGATGATGAGGAACATTTCTAGGATTTATTTTTGATGAGTGGATTTTTTCCACAGTTGATGAATGTGAAAAACATATAAAGGAGCCAGAAACTCCTGAATGCTCAGATGAACAAAGCAGCACACCTTACCCTGGATCAGCCTACATTCTTTTCTGAAGGTCTGTGTACACACTCCTGAATACACTGAAGCTTCTCCTCCTCATAGAAGATCAGATTGCCTTTTTCCAACTGTTTGAAGGACAGTTTTCCAAGTTACATAATCATCTCTTCCTCCTTGTGTAGAACTTTAGAGGTTCTAAGGTCCTTCTGATTCCTGTGTTGGGTCTGAAATACCATAAAGTGAGCGAACATTTGAGACCGTCTTGGACATCTCTCCACTCTGCTTCACTCAACAGTCTCTCTAGAACAGTGACTGAAATCCAACAGAACACTGGTATGTGGCACATGATGTGGAGACTGCTTGATGTACACTGCTCAAAAAAAATAAAGGGAACACTAAAATAACACATCCTGGATCTGAATTAATGAAATATTCTTATTAACTTCTTGAAACTCCCCATCCCGGATCCGGGATCGTGACTAAAGCCTCAGGCTCATTAGCATAACGCAACGTTAACGATTTCTGAAAATCGCAAATAAAATGTAAATAATGCGTCTGCTCTCAAGCTTAGCCTTTTCTTAACAACACTGTCATCTCAGATTTTCAAAATATGCTTTTGAACCATAGAAATTGACTAATTTGTGTAAGAGTATGCAAAGCTAGCATAGCATTTTGAGTAGCATGTAGCACGCAACATTTTCACAAAAACCAGATAACCAAATAAATAAAATAATTTACCTTTGAAGAGCTTCTGATGTTTTCAATGAGGAGACTCTCAGTTACATACCAAATGGGCAGTTTTTCCTGAAAGCGTCTGTGTGTAGGAGAAATCGTTCCGTTTTCTACATTGCGTCTGGCTACCGAAACGAACCGAAAATTCAGTCACCTACAACGTAAAACTTTTTCCGGATTAACTACATAATATCGACCGAAACATGGCAAACGTTGTTTGGAATCAATCCTCCTAGGTGTTTTTTCACATATCTCTTCATTGATATGCAGTTCGTGGAAGCTTGCTTTCCTCTCTGTATCCCATGGAAAAATACTGGCAGGTGACTTTTGCGCACCAATTTCGGCGCAGGACACCGGGCGGACACCTGGTAAATGTGGTCTCTTATGGTCAATCTTCCAATGATCTGCCTACAAATACGTCACAATGCTGCAGACACCTTGGGGAAACGACAGAAAGGGCAGGCTCATTCCTCTCGCATTCACAGCCATATAAGGAGACAATGGAAAACAGAGCCTCAAAAATCCTGCTCATTTCCTGGATGCCGTCTCATCTTGGTTTTGCCTGAAGCTCACGTTCTAGGGCACGCACAGAAAATATCTTGGTAGTTCTGGACACGTCAGAGTGTTTTCTTTCGAAAGTTATCAATTATATGCATAGTTGAGCATCTTTTTGTGACAAAATATCTTGTTTAAAACGGGAACGTTTTTCATCCAAAAATGAAATAGCGCCCCCAGAGCATCAACAGATTAAATACTTTTTTCTTTATATAGTTGAATGTGCTGACAACAAAATCACACAAAAATTATCAATGGAAATCAAATGTACAGTGCGGCAAAAAAGTATTTAGTCAGCCACCAATTGTGCAAGTTCTCCCACTAAAAAAGATGAGAGGCCTATAATTTTCATCATAGGTACACTTCAACTATGACAGACAAAATTAGAAGAAAAAAAATCCAGAAAATCACATTGTAGGATTTTTAATTTATTTATTTGCAAATTATGGTGGAAAATAAGTATTTGGTCAATAACAAAAGTTTATCTCAATACTTTGTTATATACCCTTTGTTGGCAATGACAGAGGTCAAACGTTTTCACACACTGTTGCTGGTATTTTGGCCCATTCCTCCATGCAGATCTCCTCTAGAGCAGTGATGTTTTGGGTTTGTTGCTGGGCAACATGGACTTTCAACTGCCTCTAAAGATTTTCTATGGGATTGAGATCTGGAGACTGGCTAGGCCACTCCAGGACCTTGAAATGCTTCTTACGAAGCCACTCCTTCGTTGCCGGGCAGTGTGTTTGGGATCATTGTCATGCTGAAAGACCCAGCCACGTTTCATCTTCAATGCCCTTGCTGATGGAAGGTTTTCACTCAAAATCTCACGATACATAGCCCCATTCATTCTTTCCTTTACACAGATCAGTCGTCCTGGTCCCTTTGCAGAAAAACAGCCCCAAAGCATGATGTTTCCACCCCCATGCTTCACAGTAGGTATGGTGTTCTTTGGATGCAACTCAGCATTCTTTGTCCTCCAAACACGACGAGTTGAGTTTTTACCAAAAAGTTATATTTTGGTTTCATCTGACCATATGACATTCTCCCAATCTTCTTCTGGATCATCTAGCAAACTTCAGACGGGCCTGGACATGTATTGGCTTAAGCAGGGGGACACGTCTGGCACTGCAGGATTTGAGTCCCTGGTGGCGTAGTGCGTTACTGACGGTAGGATTTGTTACTTTGGTCCCAGCTCTCTGCAGGTCATTCACTAGGTCCCCCCGTATGGTTCTGGGATTTTTGCTCACTGTTCTTGTGATCATTTTGACCCCACGGGGTGAGATCTTGCGTGGAGCCCCAGATCGAGGGAGATTATCAGTGGTCTTGTATGTCTTCCATTTCCTAATAATTGCTCCCACAGTTGATTTCTTCAAACCAAGCTGCTTACCTATTGCTTCCACTCTGCTACTGCTCCGAGCAGTACCTGTGCCAGATTTGTGCCTTTGTGACTCTCATAGAGGGGGTGTGTCTGTAACACTGGACTTCACATCTCCCACTCCTCTGTGGTGTAGTGAGCAGCCACAGTCAAGTAGCTTTCCATTGCCCTGGAGGTACACCCATCTGTGGTGAGGGCAACAGAGGATCCCTTGGAGAATTTGTCGATTTTGTAGTGTGGCTCAAGCACTTTCACCGTATTTTAAAAGTTTTGTGTTCCACAACATAATATGGTCTCATGGCTGCAGCGATAAACATCACAATAGATTTGGTGATGGCTTTAGTCTGGTCTGATTCTGCAGGAAAGGGCTGCTTCAATGTCGCAGTGAGAAGTTGTTGTTTCTTGACTGAGTTGGCTCCCGTCACTGACACAACAGGCTGATGACACTTTAAATGTGTGGCCATGATCATACCGCTTTCTTGTGGCACAATGCCTACACACCGTAATGGTGTTGTCCACCACCCTTCTTCCGTCATCATATTTGACTGGGAAGCCAAAATGCTCCCATACATGAGACTTGAATGAAGCGAGAGGCTTTTCCAGTTCTTCAGCTTCTCCGCTAGCCGTGACTGTCACTGCTCTTTAGTCTTCTTTGCAACGCGAGCATCCAGGATTGATTTGTTGGGATTCAACATGTCCCGTTCACATGAACAGTACACGCAACTGCTTAAAAAAAATCAAATCAACCTTCATTCGTCAGAGTAGAACACAGCACGCATCTATCTGTCTTATCTTTTCACTGCATCGAGATTTAGGGAATTATTACTTTAAAAAGTAACCGCGGCAGTAAAACTGTATTTCACATTATGATGGTTAAACTTTGCAATTGATCCGCGGTTTACATGGGTGCCGAACCGTGGGGGGGTGATCCATACCGATCACAGATCAACTACGGTCCGTTACACCAGTACTATACACGTCAGCTACTACAGCGAGTGAAATCACTGCAGCACTTAACAAAGAGCTGCAGTTAGTTTCAGAATGGGTGGCAAGGAATAAGTTAGTCCAAACCCTAAACCTCAATTAAATCTTGTAATAAATCATGTGGAAATTGAGAAAGTTGAGGTGACTAAACTGCTTGGAGTAACCCTGGATTGTAAACTGTCATGGTCAAAACATATTGATACAACAGTAGCTAAGATGGGGAGACGTCTGTCAATAATAAAGCGTTGCTCTGATTTTTTAACAGCACTATCAACAAGGCAGGTCCTACAGGCCCTAGTTTTGTCACATTTGGACTACTGTTCAGTCGTGTGGTCAGGTGCCACAAAGAGGGACTTAGAAAAACTGCAATTGGCTCAGAACAGGGCAGCACGGCTGGTACTTAAATGTACACGGTGAGCTAACATTAATAATATGCCAATCTCTGATGGCTCATATTGGAGGAGAGATTGACTTCGTCACTACTTGTCTTTGTAAGAGGTGTTGACAGGCTGTAACGTTCAAAGAGTGACTGGGTGTGGAGTCGGGCGCAGAGAGCCAAGGATACGGGAAAAACACGCTTTTAAAGTCCAACCAAAAAATGTACAAATAGGTGACGCCGAACACAGGAGTAAATACACTCCACCTAAAATACACACTGGTATCTAACCGGACAGCGGAAACCCCACAATCATAACAACACCACTACATAACAGAAACAAGCACGCACAAACACAAGCGGGCTAATCAAACTTAAATAACACCAACCCCAAAACCCCAACAAGGAACAGGTGAAAACAATTAGACAAAACCAAACGAAAAGGGAAAAAGGGATCGGTGGCAGCTAGTAGACCGGCCACGACGACCGCCGAGCGCCACCCGAACGGGAAGGGGAGCCAATTTCGGTGATATTCGTGACACATGCTGAATGCACTGAGGTGTCTGTTTAAATTACTAGCACACAGCTCGGACACCCATGCATACCCCACAAGACATGCTGAGTCACTTTAATAACTCTACCTACATGTACCACGTACATACTAACTCAACTAACCGGTGCCCCCGCACATTGACTCTGTATCGGTACCCCCTGTATATAGCCTCCACATTGACTCTGTATCGGTACCCCCTGTATATAGCCTCCACATTGACTCTGTATCGGTACCCCCTGTATATAGCCTCCACATTGACTCTGTATCGGTACCCCCTGTATATAGCCTCCACATTGACTCTGTATCGGTACATCCTGTATATAGCCTCCACATTGACTCTGTACCGGTACCCCCTGTATATAGTCTTGCTATTGTTCTTTTATTGCTGCTCTTTAATTACTTGTTACTTTTGTCTTATTCATATCTGTATTTTTTTTAAACTGCATTGTTGGTTAGGGGCTCGCAAAGAAGCATTTCACTGTAAGGTCTACACCTGTATTTGGTGCATGTGACTAATAGCATTTGATTTGATTTGATGCCACCAAAGGTCTCTTCACAATCCTCAAGTCCAGAACAGACTATGGGAGGGGCACAGTACTACATGGAGCCATGGCTACATGTAAATCTATTCCACATCAGGTAACTGATGCAAGCAGTAGAATCAGATGTAAAAAATATGGAACAGCGAGGACTGTGAAGATACACACACAGGCACAGACACACACACAGGCACAGACACAGGCACAGACACACACAGCAACAGACACACACACATGCACAGACACACACACAGGCACAGACACAGGCACAGACACACACAGGCACAGACACACACAGGCACAGACACACACACAGGCACAGACACACACACAGGCACAGACACACACACACATGATAAGACACGCATTCCACACACACGTGCAGATGGATTTTGTATTGTAGATATGTGGTAGTAGAGTAGTGGCCTGAGGGCATACACTTAATGTGTTGTGAAAAGTGTTATGAAATGTAATGAGATGTAATATTTTAACTTGTGTATAACTGCCTTAATGTTGCTAGACCCCAGGAAGAGTCATTCTTTGTTTTAGCCTAACTCTTTATTTCATAAAGTATAACACTTCCTCTTTCTCTCTGCCTCAACTTCTTCTTGAAAACGCACAGCATCATAAGACATCTGTTTGTCTACATTCCATTCTTGTGACTGCAGTGAAAACACCCATTCAATGAATGAGGAAACTACTTGAGTGGAGAGTAGGTAAGGACTACAGATCATGTGCTTCACTCATCTCGCAAGAGATTTTACTTAAGAACAAATGGAATGGTCTCAAATGTGCAAACTCCACCCACCCGATGCCTCAGATTTTACACTTTGGTCATTTAACAGACACTTATCCTGAGAAATGTTTCGGTCGTTGCAAGAAAGGGAAGTATTGTTAAGTTTTGCTGCACCGAAATAAACTGACAAACCCTGCAGGCCCTAAGTCTTATTCTATCCTAACAAAAAAACACATCATCAATCATATTAGATAGACACACACCTAACAGTGGGCCAAGCTATCTATTTCTCACCTGTGTATTCAGCTCTGTTTTCCATTCTGTTCCTCACATGATGTGAGTGGAGGGTTGTGGCTCAACATATTTGAAATGACTCTGCACTCCCCCTCCCTGTATAAACCGTCCAGATTGTATAATAATAACTTCCTGGTAAACAATGTAACAACACACCCACTCAGGTGACTTGGGGAGGTGTCTTTGAGGACATACAGTACATCACTCAATGACCACCCACATCTACAATTACAACTGCTATCCTCTACCACACAAACTTATGAAAGGCACACAACACAGTCACTTCCAAATCTATAATTATTTAACTAATATAAACACTTTTCTCTGCTTTACTAAAGCCTTCAATGTGGCACCTATACAAACGTAGAAGGGCTGGATACTAGCAACATGTTTCCCTCTCTCTGAGACCGTGAAGAAAACGGCATAACGCAACAAACAACATGTCCAAAATGGCAGTCTACATAATGCACTACCTTTGGCAAGGGCCAGGCCCTATAGAATAGCCCGATGTGGCCCTGGTCAAAACTAGTGCACTCCATAGGGAATTGGCTTCCATTTCAGATTGAAGACTGACAGGTTTAAGACACTGGTTAAGACGTGTTGAACAACCCTACAGCATGTTGATGTGCTCTAGTGATAGCTAGAAGGGTAAAGCTGTAGTTCTAAAAGAAATGACTTCTGCAGGTTTCTATAGGAAACAATGTTAACAGCTGTGAAAAGGATCCCCCCAACAACATGGGAGTCCTGGGGCTGTGATTAGCTAAACAAACAAAGTCACCGGGTCTACTTAAGGCATTTCATTATAGTCGGCATCACGGTCATCATCACCATCTTTTAATGTTCATTCAGTTTCACAAAATAATCTTGCTTCAGTCTTTTAGTCAGTGTCACAGTCATATTTATTTTTCTTCTTCTTGGTTTTGGGTTTCAGAATCACCATGGAGACAGGACACGATATCATCTCCCCGTTTTCTCTTCCTATTTAACTTGTCACTAAGGTAACCGCTGGAGTTTCTCCCCTTCAACTCCATGGGAGACCTCCACTCCACTGCCCATTCCTCGACTTTCTGTCGCATCACCTTCTTTTTTTCCTCCTCTCCTATATGTGGCCGTTAGTGCCGCTGTCCTTTGCTGTTCCAAACACAGCGCCTCCCTGCTGGTTGGATGTTGTTACTGCAGTCTCTTCCACTGTGTTTTCTCACACACACACACACACACACACACACACACACACACACACACACACACACACACACACACACACACACACACACACACACACACACACACACACACACACACACCACACATCCAGCGTAGGCACACACACTTTAGTATTTATTTGGGATACAAGGCAATTTCTTGACTACTGATTCTGTGCAGGCCAGTCCAACAGCAATATAGTCCATCTCAGACACACACTCTTTAACCTACTATTTCCTGTCCATTCGTCCTCTGATCAGCAGGACTCCGACTGTGTCTGAGTGCAGCTAACAGACCTCAAACTCCAGCTCCGCTCCTATCCTGGGCCCTGCCTCCCTCCAGGTCTCCATGGTGACATGGGCCGGCTTCGGAATACTGTCGTTAAAAGAGCCGTGGACCAGACTCATGACTCACACCAAGCTTATTTACTCTACCCTGGAGAGGAAAGGAAGGGGAGAGAGGGATAGGAGTAGGGAGAGGGGAGGAGGGATGGGAGAGGAGAGAGTTAGCTTCAACTAGACCTTTCCAAGCAGTGGTTCTGACTCTTTCCATATACAGTATGTTATCATTGTAACTAACTACAACATATCCACACTGCAGTCTTCTGTAAGTCACATCTGTTCTGTGTCGATCTGATGTCACACACACAGTTACAAAGCTCTCACCAGTAGTTTCTGTCCTCTCTGGGGGGGGTGACAAAGTTGGCTTGTATGTCGAGGTGAATGTATCCGTTATCGTCGTAGATGTCTCCATGCTGCCCCAGCACACTGACGTCATCATAGGTCAGAGGCACACCCTTCAGATTGCACAGGTAGACAGCTAAGCAGTGCCATATTAATTAGTGCACTGCACACTGTAGCAAACTGACAACCTAAACAACCGTTTCTTTTGGACAAATTCAGTTAGGTCCCTCCACATTTCGACCAGTTTGCTTCTGTTTGGGTCCTAGTGAATATGACCCAGGCGTGTTGTCAGCAGAGAACAATGGGTGTGGTGCATGCCAGATACACAGATATGTGCAGGCCAGTGGAGACTTCCTCAGAGGAAGAAGGGAAGGCCTCCTCAGTGAATTCCATTTAAAAAAATAGTGAAACATTAAAAAAGCTATAATTTTTTAGATAAAACGATACTAAACATATTCACGTGATGTCACCAAATAATTTATTAAAGCACACTGTTTTGCACTGAAGGTCAACAGTAGCCTCAGCAGCACTCTGTAGGGTAGCACCATGGTGTAGCCAGAGGACAGCTAGCTTCCTTCCTCCAAGGATCAGAGAATGAATCTAGTCCTGAAAGCATAAGCTACATCTAGCTAGCACTGCAGTGGATAAATTGTGGTGAGTAGTTGACTCAAAGAGAGGAAGACAATAGTTTAAATGTTTGAATTTAAATAAATAAATAAATGAAGAAGCAAGAGAGAGAGGGAGAGACAGAGCTATAGCTATCCAACACTGGAACTATTCCAAGCCAAGGTAAGCTTTTAGTTATATTCATTTATTTCCACCTCTTTTGGGCACACCTGCTCATTCAAGGGGTTCTCTTATTTGAACTATTTTCTACATTGTAAAATAATAGTGAATACATCAAAACTATAAAATAACACATGCTGAGCACTTGTTGGCTGTTTTACCTTCACTCTGCGGTCCAACTCATCCCAAACCATCTCAATTGGGTTGAGGTTGGGTGATTGCGGAGGCCAGGTCATCTGATGCATCACTCCATCACTCTCCTTGGTCAAATAGTCCTTACACAGCCTGGAGGGTTGTTTAGGGTCATAGTCCTGTTGAAAAACAAATTATAGTCCCACTAAGCGCAAACCAGATGGGATGGCGTATCACTGCAGAATGCTAAGGTAGCCATGCTGGTTAAGTGTGCCTTGAATTCTAAATAAATCACTGACGGTGTCACCAGCAAAGCACTCCCACTCCATAATACCTATTCCTCCATGCTTCACAGTAGGAACCATACATGCAGAGATAATTTATTCACCTACTCTACATCTCACAAAGACACGGTGGTTGGAACCAATAATCTCAAATTTGGACTCAACAGACTAAAGGACAGATTTCCACCGGTCTAATGTACATTGCGTGTTTCTTGGCCCAAGCAAGTCCATTCTTCTTATTGGTGACCTTTAGTACTGATTTCTTTGCAGCATTTCGACCATGATGGCTTGATTCACGGAGTTTACTCTGAACAGTTGATGTTGAGATGGGTCTGTTACTTGAACTCCGTGAAGCATTTATTTGGGCTGCAATTTCTGAGGTTGTTAACTCTAATGAACTTATCCTCTGCAGCAGAGGTGACTCTGGCTCTTCCTTTCGTGTGGCAATCCTCATGAGAGCCAGTTTTATCATAGCGCTTGATGGTTTTTACGATTACACTTGAATTAGTTTTTGAAGTGTTCCGAATTGACTGACCTTCATATCTTCAAGTAATGAGGGACTGTAGTTTATCTTTGCTTATTTTAACTGTTCTTGCCATAATATCGAATCGTACTACATCAGCTCTGATGCTCGTCAGATGTGGCAGGGCTTGCAAACCATTACAGACTACAAAGGGAAGCATAGCCAAGAGCTGCCCAATGACATGAGCCTACCAGACGAACTAAACTACTTCTTTGCTCGCTAAGAGGCAAATAACACTGAAACATACATGAGAGCACCAGCTTTTCCGGGAAGTCTGTGTGATCACGCTCTCCACAGCCGAATTGAGTAAGACCTTTAAACAGGTCAACATTCACAAGGCCACAGGGATTACCAAGACATGTACTGCGAGCACCAACTGGCAAGTGTCTTCACTGAAATGTTCAACATCTCCCTGTCCAAGTCTGTAATACCAACATGTCTTAAACCACCATTGTCCCTGTGCCCAAGAACACGAAGGTAACCTCCCTAAATGATTACTGATCAGTAGCATTCACGTCTGTAACATGAAGTGCTTTGAAAGGCTGGTCATGGCTCACGTCAACACCATTATCCCAGAATTCCAAGACCCACTCCTATTTGCATACCGCTCTAACAGATCCACAGATGATGCAATCTTTATTGCACTCCACACTGCCCTTTCCCACCTGGACAAAAGGAACACCTATGTGAGAATGCTATTCATTGATTACAGCTCAGTGCTCAACAGGACCCCAGGACTTTGGGACTAAACACCTCCCTCTGCAACTGGATCCTGGACTTCTTGACGGGCCGCCCCCAGGTGGAAAGGGTAGGTAACAACACATCTGCCACGCTGATCCTCAACAAAGTGGCCCCTCAGTGGTCTGTGCTCAGTCCCCTCCTGTACTCGCTGTTCACTCATGACTGCATGGCCAAGCACGACTCCAACACCATCATCAAGTTTGCTGATGACACAACATTGGTAGGCCTGATCACGACAACGACGAGACAGCTGTGTGGTGCCAGAACAACAACCTATCCCTCAACATTATCAAGACAAAGGAGATTATTGTGGACTACAGGAAAAAGAGGACCGAGCATGCCCCCATTCTCATCGACGGAGTTGTAGTGGAGCAGGAGAGCTTCAAGTTCCTTGATGTCCACATCACCAACAAACTAACATAGTCCAAGCATACGAAGACAGTCGTGAAGAGAGCACGAAAAAACCTACTCAGGAGACTGAAAAGATTTGGCACTGGTCCTCAGATCCTCAAAAGGTTCTACAGCTGTAACATCGAGAACATCCTGACAGGTTGCATCACTGCCTGGTATGGCAACTACTCGGCCTCTGACCGCAAGGCACTACAGAGGGTAGTGCGTACGGCCCAGTACATCACTGGGGCAAAGCTTCCTACCTTCCAGGACCTCTATACCAGCTACCCTAGTCATGGATTGTTCTCTCTGCTACTGCACGGCAAGCGGTACCGGAGCGCCAAGTCTAGGTCCAAGAGGTTTCTTAACAGCTTCTACTTTAATAACCCTACCTACATGTAAATATTACCTCAATTACCTCGACAAACCGGTGCCCCCGCACATTGACTCTATACCGGTACCCCCGTATATAGTCTCGCTATTGTTATTTTACTGCTGCTCTTTAATTACTTGATACTCACATTTCTTATTCTTATTTGTACTGCATTGTTGGTTAGGGGCTCATGAGTAGGTATTTCACTGTAAGGTCTATCTCTACCTCTTGTATTCGGTGCATGTGACTAATACAGTTTGATTTGATTTGGACTTGGTCTTTTACCAAATAGTGCTATCTTCTGTGTACCACCACTACCTTGTCACAACACAACTGATTGTCTCAAACGCATTAAGGAAAGAAATTCCACAAATTAACTTTTAACAAGGCACATCTGTTAATTGAAATGCATTCCAGGTGACTACCTCCTGAAGCTGGTTGAGAGAATGCCAAGTGTGTGCAAAGCTGTCATCAAGGCAAAAGATGGCTACTTTGAAGAATTTCAAATACAAATATATTTTAATTTGTATAACACTTTTTTGGTTACTACATCATTCCATGTGTTATTTCATAGTTTTGGTGTTTTCACTTTTATTTTGCAATGTAGAAAATAGTAAAAGAAAGAAAAATCCTTGAATATGTAGGTATCCAAACTTTTGACTGGTACTGTATGTTGACTATGACTTTAGATAATATGGTGACAACGATGTAGTAATTGTAGCATGATATGAAGTTTTGGCTTGGAAAGGTGCATTCATTCCAAAAAGTTGTATTCAGGGTTGTAGTCAATCCGCCAATTCTGTTGAAAAAAAAACATCTATTGATGTTACATTGAGCTGGGTGAATGGAATATGACTGACAGTCATCCAATATGCTGTCATGGAAATAAGGCATGCTCATAAAATCAATTATCGCGCCCCTCATCTTAAACGGCACCGACCGCCACTAGTGTGGGCCTGTGCAGGTTAGAAGACAAATGGCCCATGTGTATCTGGATCCACTCATTGTGTTTAGCTGTTATGATCATCAAACTGTTGTGATTCTGTTCTCGTGCTCAGGCACGCAACAGCAAAGATATTCTAAATAGTAGCTATTTTGGAAAAATATGCATTTGATCTGCAAAGTAGATCATATGCTAGCTCTAGTCCAGGATGTCATTTAGCTGCGCTCTCAATAACAAATTGTTCAGGGGGATTTTTTTTAGTGACTGGTGTCAATATATAGCCTAGCTACTTTCGTAGCTCACCAAAGTAAAGATTATGCTAGAGTGGTGAACATTTCTCTGTATGCACAGGCTGTCAGTTCTCCAAAATATGAAATAAAGTACTTTTGAGCACTTTGTTTACCTCCAAACTACCTCTGGTGCACATGCATCCGATCCGTAGTACGATTATCCAGCAGATTCCTGCCCTACCGTTAGGCTTGTTTACACTGAGCTGCCCTGGGGTAGGAATGCCATCATGGTTAGCTCAAAACAGAAGCAAATTAATAAAGCGTGGCGCTTCCAACTTAATTGAGGAAAATAAGAACAATCCAAAATGTATTTTGATACTGTCGCAAAGCTAACTAAAAAGCAGCATTCCCCAAGTGAGGATGGCTTTCACTTCAGCAGTAATAAATTTATGAACTTCTTTGAGGAAAAGATCATGATTATTAGAAAGCAAATTATGGATTCCTCTTTAAATCTGCGTATTCCTTCAAAGCTCAGTTGTCCTGAGTCTGCACAACTTTGCCAGGACATAGGGTCAAGAGAGACACTCAAGTGCTTTAGTCTTGACACAATGATGAAAATAATCATGGCCTCTAAACCTAAAAGCTGCATACTGGACCCTATTCCAATTAAACTACTGAAAGAGCTGCTTCCTGTGCTTGGCCCTCCTATGTTGAAGATAATAAACGTCTCTCTATCCCCCGGATGTGTACAAAACTCACTAAAAGTGGCAGTAATAAAGCCTCTCTTGAAAAAGCCAAACCTTGACCCAGAAAATATAAAAAACTATTGGCCTATATCGAATCTTCCATTCCACTCAAAGATTTTAGAAAAGCTGCCTTCCTGAAGACAAACAATGTATACGAAATGTATACGAAATGCTTCAGTCTGGTTTTAAACCCCATCATAGCACTGAGACTGCACTTGTGAAGGTGTTAAATGACCTTTTAATGGCATCAGACCGAGGCTGTGCATCTGTCCTCGTGCTCCTAGACCTTAGTGCTGCTTTTGATACCATCGATCACCACATTCTTTTGGAGAGATTGGAAACCCAAATTGGTCTACACGGACAAGTTCTGGCCTGGTTTAGATCTGTACATTTCGGTGTTCCTCAAGGTTCCGTTTTAGGACCACTATTTTTTTCACTATATATTTTACCTCTTGGGGATGTCATTCGAAAACATAATGTTAACTTTCACTGCTATGCGGATGACACACAGCTGTACATTTCAATGAAACATGGTGAATCCCCAAAATTGCCCTTGCTAGAAGCCTGTGTTTCAGACATAAGGAAGTGGATGGCTGCAAACTTTCTACTTTTAAACTCAGACAAAACAGAGATGCTTGTTCTAGGTCCCAAGAAACAAAGAGATCTTCTGTTGAATCTGACAATTAATCTTAATGGTTGTACAGTCGTCTCAAATAAAACTGTGAAGGACCTCGGCGTTACTCTGGACCCTGATCTCTCTTTTGATGAACATATCAAGACTGTTTCAAGGACAGCTTTTTTCCATCTATGTAACATTGCAAGAATCAGAAACTTTCTGTCCAAAAATGATGCAGAAAAATTAATCCATGCTTTTGTTACTTCTAGATTAGACTACTGCAATGCTCTACTTTCCGGCTACCCAGATAAAGCACTAAATAAACTTCAGTTAGTGCTAAATACGGGTGCTAGAATCCTGACTCAAACCAAAAAATTTGATCATATTACTCCAGTGCTAGCCTCCCTACACTGACTTCATGTTAAGCAAGGGCTGATTTCAAGGTTTTACTGCTAACCTACAAAGCATTACATGGGCTTTCTCCTACCTATCGATCTGATTTGGTCCTGCCGTACATACCTACACGTGCACTATTGTCACAAGACGCAGGCCTCCTCATTGTCCCGAGAATTTCTAAGCAAACAGCTGGAGGCAGGGCTTTCTCCTATAGAGCTCCATTTTTATGGAATGGTCTGCCTACCCATGTGAGAGATGCAGACTCGGTCTCAACCTTTAAGTCTTTACTGAAGACTCATCTCTTCAGTGGGTCATATGATTGAGTGTAGTCTGACCCAGGAGTGTGAAGGTGAACGGAAAGGCTCTGGAGCAACGAACCGCCCTTGCTGTCTCTGCCTGGCCGGTCCCCTCTTTCCACTGGGATTCTCTGCCTCTAACCCTATTACAGGGGCTGAGTCACTGGCTTACTGGTGCTCTTTCATGCCGTCCCTAGGAGGGGTGCGTCACTTGAGTGGGTTGAGTCACTGATGTGATCTTCCTGTCTGGGTTGGCACCCCCCCTTGGGTTGTGCCGTGGCGGAGATCTTTGTGGGCTATACTAGCCCTTGTCTTAGGATGGTAAGTTGGTGGTTGAAGATATCCCTCTAGTGATGTGGGGGCTGTGCTTTGGCAAAGTGGGTGGGGTTATATCCTTCCTGTTTGGCCCTGTCCTGGGGTATCATCAGATGGGGCCACAGTGTCTCCTGACCCCTCCTGTCTCAGCCTCCAGTATTTATGCTGCAGTAGTTTATGTGTCAGGGGGCTAGGGTCAGTTTGTTATATCTGGAGTACTTCTCCTGTCTTATCTGGTGTCCTGTGTGAATTTAAGTATGCTCTCTCTAATTTTCTCTTTCTCTCTTTCTTTCTCTCTCTCGGAGGACCTGGGCTCTAGGACCATGCCTCAGGACTACCTGGCATGATGACTTCTTGCTGTCCCCAGTCCACCTGGCAGTGCTGCTGCTCTAGTTTCAACTGTTTTGCCTGCGGCTATGGAATCCTGACCTGTTCACCGGACATGCTACCTGTCCCAGACTTGCTGTTTTCAACTCTCTAGAGACTGCAGGAGTGGTGGAGATACTCTTAATGATCGACTATGAAAAGCCAACTGACATTTACTCCTGAGGTGCTGACTTGCTGCACCCTCGACAACTACTGTGATTATTATTATTTGACCATGCTAGTCATTTATGAACATTTGAACATCTTGGCCATGTTCTGTTTTAATCTCCACCCGGCACAGCCAGAAGAGGACTGGCCACCCCTCATAGCCTGGTTCCTCTCTAGGTTTCTTCCTAGGTTTTGGCCTTTCTAGGGAGTTTTCCTAGCCAACGTGCTTCTACACCTGCATTGCTTGCTGTTTGGGGTTTTAGGCTGGGTTTCTGTACAGCACTTTGAGATATCAGCTGATGTACGAAGGGCTTTATAAATACATTTTAATTGATTTGATTTGAGTGATGAGTAGGATTCTGTTTTCACATACAAAATAATTGCTTTTGATAAAAACGCATTATCTGCCTTCCCAGGGAATATTCAAAATGTATTTAATGGATAAGTGATAATGCACTTTGTTGATTTGCCTTGTTGATTTTAAATGATACAATCACTGAGGTTAAAGTGCAGACAGTCAGCTTTAATCTGGGGCTATTTTTATCCATTGCGATATGTGTATTTAAGTAGTAAAAAGTTAAGTATTTGGTCCCATATTCATAGCACTCAATGACTACTTCATTTGCACACACTGTATATAGACTTTTTCTCTATTGTGTTATTGACTGTATGTTTGCTTATTCCATGTGTAACTCTGTGTTGCTGTTTGTGTCGCACTTGCTTTATCTTGGCCAGGTTGCAGTTGTAAATGAGAACTTGTTCTCAACTAGCCTACCTGGTTAAATAAAAGGTGAAAAAAAGATTATAAATAAAAACTACATCAAGCTTGTGACTCTACAAATGTGTTGGATGCATTTGCTTTTTTTTCAGATTATTTTGTGCCCAGTAGAAATTAATGGTAAATCACATATTGTGTCATTTTGGAGTCACTTTTATTGTAAATAAGAATAGACTATGTTTCTAAACACTTCTACATGAATGATTATGGATAATCCTGAATGAATTGTGACCAATGATGAGTGGGAAAGTTACATGCACAAATATCATACCCAAAGACATGCTACCTCGCATCATTACAATAACAGGGGAGGTTATCATTTCTGGGGGGAGTATGCTCAATGGGTAACATGTCTGGTGATTATGCAGGCCTCGGAAGAACTGGTACATTTTCAGTTTCCAGGAAGTGTGCAGATCCTTGTGACATGAGCCCATTCATTATCTGGTTGAAACATGATGTTGTGGTGGCTGATGAATGGCACGACAATGGGCCTCAGGATCTTGTCATGGTATCTCTGTGCATTCAAAGTGCCATCGATAAAAATGCAATTGTGTTTGTTGTCCGTAGCTTATGCCTGCCCATACCATAACCCCACCGACACCATGGGGCAATAGGTTATAGAGCAAACAACGCAATTATCACAACACATAGGGTTTAATATGGCTTCTTTTTTCTCTCTTGGCTTCACCAGTGATTGTACCCTCACAAGGCTACTGATCGGTTTAAGTTTTTTTATTTATTATGTCACATGCACAAGTACAGTGAAATGCCTTTCTTGCAAGCTCTGCCTTACTAAACAAGATCTACACTGAGCTACATGTGATTGAGGGGGACTGGGGAGGGGTCATTGATGAGCACAAGGTCAGACATCTGTTAGCCAGCACACCAGATTCAGCAGAAATCCATTAGCACAATTAACATTTTCAAACCTCTGCTTGACCAAGAGAACAAAATCGAATCAGTGCTTACAATGGGCATTGCTGGCATAGGAAAAACTGTGTGCGCGACTGGGTCAGAAAGAAAGGAGAACAAGAACATTGATTTCATGTTTCCACTTCCTTTTTTTAAGATCAATTCTAATATTTGGACTGCAGTCTGATTGGACTGCTTCATCAATTATTCACTAACATGAAAGACGTTACAACTCTTGAGGGAGAGCCTGAAGTTTTGTTCATCTCTGACGGTCTGGATGAGAGTTGACTGCCTCTGGACTTTGATAATAACGCAGTGTTGGCGGATGAGACACAGCCAGCCTCTGTGGATGTGCTGATCACAAGTTTCGTTACAGGAGAACTCCTCCCCTCTGCTCTCCTCTGGATAACCTCCCGACCTGCAGCAATCGATCAAATCCCTCGAGAGCATATCAGTCAGTGGACGGTGGTAGGAGGGTTCAACGACCCACAGAAGGAGGATTACTTTGGGAAAAGAGTCAATGATGAGAACCTGGCCAACAGAATCATAACACACACATAAAGACTTCAAGGAGTCTCCACATCATGTGCCACATACCAGTGTTCTGTTGGATTTCAGCCACTGTTCTAGAGAGACTGTTGAGTGAAGCAGAGTGGAGAGATGTCCAAGACGGTCTCAAATGTTCGCTCACTTTATGGTATTTCAGACACAACAGAGGAATCAGAAGGACCTTAGAACCTCTAAAGTTCTACACAAGAATGAAGAGATGATTATGTAACTCGGAAAAACTGTCCTTCAAACAGCTGGAAAAAGGCAATCTGATCTTCTATGAGGCTGACCTGAGAGAGTGTGGCGTCAAAAAAGCTTCAGTGTACTCATGAGTGTGTACATAGATCTTCAGAAAGGAGTGTGGGCTGGAGGTCCCTGAGGATCTTCTTGGCCTTCCTGCGTCACCGGATGTTGTAGGTGCCCTGGAGGGCTTGCAGTGTACTATCCTCTGTAGAGCCTTGCGGTCAGCGCCCAAGGATTTTTATAATTTTTTTAAATTGAACTTTTATTTATAAAGGGTGGTTCACCAATGAGACCAAATTCTCATTTGCAAGGGATCCCTGTGAACATGAACATACAATAAATAATATCTAAACTGTGCAATGGAGACCAGCGAGTCTAATTTCAAGGTGGCCTGAAGACTAATACATGAGCTGGGAGCATAAAAACTTCAAGCTTTTTCCCCAGTTGCCAGAGCAGGCTTTGATCAGCCCGATAGTATGCTCTCGATGGTGCTCCTGTAGAACACTGTAAGGGACCCTCGGGGACAGGCCAAATTTCTTCAGCCTCCTGAGGTTAAAGATTAGGTGTTGTCCCGTCTTCACCACGGTGTCCGCGTGGTTTGACCATTTCACCTCCTCGGAGAAGGTACCACACCATCAGAGTGCCTACCTCCTCCCTGTAGGCTGGCTTGTCGTTGTTGGTAATCAGGCCTACTACTGTCGTGTCATCACTTGATGAAGTTGGAGTTGTGTGAGGCCACGCAGTTGTGGATATATAGGGAGTACAGGAGGTGTTGAGGATCAGTGTGGAGGAGGTAATGTTGCCTACATTCACTATCTGGAGGCGGCCAGTCAGGAAGTCCAGGACCCAGTTGCATAGGGAGTTCAGTCACAGGGCTCTGAGCTTTGTGGTGAGCTTAGAGGGCACCATGGTATTGAAAGTCGAGCTGTAGTCGATGAACAGCATCCTAATATATGCATTCCTCTTGTCCAGGTGGGTAAGGGCAATGTGCAGTAAAATGACAATTGGAGAGGGGCGAATTGGAGAGGGGCGAATTGGAGAGGAAGGAGGAAGTGATGCAGTCTTCGACTAGCCTCCCGAAGCATTGATGTTTGGCAGCATGAGTGAAGGATGCTTTGTTGAGAATTTGGAAGCCGATTCTTGATTTAATTTTGGATTGGAGATGCTTAATGTGAGTCTGGAAGGAGAGTTTACAGTCTAACCAGACACCTAGGTATTTGTAGATGTCCACATATTCTAGATCAGACCGTCCAGAGTAGTGTTGCTTGAAGGGCGGGCTGGTGCTGGTAGCGATCGGTTGAAGAGCATGCATTTAGTTTAACTTGCATTTAAGAGCAGTTGGAGGCCACGGAAGGAAGGTTGTATGGCATTGAAGCTCGTCTGGAGGCTAATTAACACAGTATCCAAAGAAGGGCCAGAAGTATACATAATATAGAATGGTAACTTACTACACTGAGACAAGGCAGAGTATAGCCCATGAAGATCTCCCCTACTGCACGAAGATCACGCCAGTGACTAAGCCCACTCAAGTGATGCACCCCTCCTAGGGACGGCATGGAAGAGCACCAGTAAGCCAGTGACTCAGCCCCCGTAATAGGGTTATAATTGTAGCAGCAAAATAATGTTATTGTGTAAAGATAAATTAATGCATGAGATTTTCTCACTTGGGTGAGTCACTCCATATTGAAAATGAGGGCAGTGACCCAAATGTTTTGTGACTATTGTGTGACAGTTTTATCTGACAATTGTTTCATCTTGTTTCAGGTTGTCATTGTGTAGAGTCTGAGAGGAAGGTTGTGCTTCTCTTGCATCAGATCTGAGATCAAATCCTTCACACCTGAAAGAGCTCAACTACAATTAACCCAGAGACTCAGGAGTATACCTGCTCTCTGCTGTACTGAATGATCCACTCTGTGAACTGGAGAAGCTGAGGTAAATAAGAAATATGTGGTGGGTTGAAATAATACCTTTGTATTATACGGTTTACTTTATACACTTTCCATACTGGTTGTGTATGTCCATACTCAGTCTGTTCTTCAGTTTCTCTGCATTAGCATGGACCATGATGGAAAGGGGAGGATCAAATGTGGGCTTATGAAATGTAAGTCATCATGACTGCTGTGGAGAGTTAGTAAGCATTTTAAGACAAGAAAGAAATACAGAGTATAAACAGAGGATGCAACTACATTTCGTCTGGAATTCTATCAAACCAGTCTTTGTTACAAACAACTGCACTTTTTATCCTGAAAACATCTTGTGAGGTGAGTCTACCAGGTCGTAGTAAAGGGTTTTGACTCAAACCCATTCTGTCATTTTATTTCACCACGAGGAAAAGGGCTACTGCATAGATATTATGATGGGGCTACAATTGAACTGAGCACGTGTTGATAAGTTTGAGTTTTATACATTCGGATGAGTTTTATGACATTGTAATATTGATTTTTCTATTCGTTTTGTATTATCATTCTCATTCAGATGCCTGTGAGCTCACTCTGGACCCAAACACAGCACATCACATACAGCAAAACCTCTCTCTGTCTGAGGGAAACAGGGGAGTGACCCGGATGTGGATGCAGCAGCCCAATCCTGATCACCCAGAGAGATTGAAGGTCTGGCTACAGGTGCTGTGTCGACAGGGTCTGACTGGGCACTGTTACTGGGAGGCAAATTGGATTGGGAGAGGGGCTTTTATAGGAGTGACATATCAAGGAATCAACAGGAGAGGAATTGATGAAGGGCGTTTGCATGGATACAATGACAAGTCTTGGAGTCTGAAATGAGATGATGACAGTTACTTTGCCAGGCACAATGGGAAGAGTACATACATGCCCCCCACTCCCATCCCAAGAGAGTTGGAGTGTATCTGGACAGGCCAGCTGGCCAACTGTCCTCTGAAAAACGGACCCATCTGCACACATTCCACTCCACGTTCACTGAGCCCCTTTACCAAAGGGTTTGGGTTTAATCTTCTCTGACTTTGTGCCATGCTTGAAATTCATGCAAATAAACTCAAATATAACAGTGTGACATGATATGAATTTCACTTACTGTCAGAAGAGGAGTGGTGTGTTTTCCTATGCGTGGTTGGATGTACAGCTATTCCCTTTCCTTGATGTCAGGGGAAGTCAACCCTGGTCCTAGAGTGCCGCAGCCACACCCTCGGCACACCCACTGAATGGAGCGAAAGTATCTCAAAGTCTGTTCAGGAACGTGCAAGAACATTTTGGGAAACATGTCATTCAGTACAAATCGTGCCCAACATAACAAGCGTTAAAGCAAATTGAACGCACCCCTGGTGTGGTACCTGGTTAGAACAAAATCCTGCGGTACCTGCGGCACTCCGGGAACAGGGTTCCTACCCCTGTTCTATTTAGTGGGTGGGATGATCAAACTATTCTGCTTGTACAAAATGCTATGCTGTTTCCAAATGAAACAAAACACCTTTCTCTTGTTAAAGATTTTAGAATTGATTTGTTTGTCTATGTGCTCATGTGCAAAAGAGAAATATACCTCAGCATGACTCCCTGTCAAAATAAAAGGTTGAATAAAAAAATGTAGTTTCGTTTTAACCATTCGTTTGAACTATTAGATGGCAGCGTCCTGTATGGAATATGAGTCCAGCTTGGCTCTAATTTTAAAACATTAGTCCTGTTACTGTGTATGCCCTCGCTCTGGATTAGAGCATCAGGTAAATGACTTAAATATAAATTCAAACATGCAATAATTTCTATTTCTATAAAAAATAAAATAATTACACTCGTCCTGTCACACCCTGACCGTAGAGAGCCTTTTTTATTTTCTATTTGGTTAGGTCAGGGTGTGACTTGGGTGGGCAAATCTATGTTTCTATTTCTTTGTTGGCCTAGTATGGTTCCCAATCAGAGGCAGCTGTTTATTGTTGTCTCTGATTGGTGATCATACTTAGGCAGCCTTTTTTCCACCTTTAGTTTGTGGGATCTTGTTTGTGTGTAGTTGCTTTCTGCACTGCATGTAGCTTTACGTTCTTTTTTGTATTTTGTTGTGTTTTCGGTGTCATTTAAATAAAAGGTCAAATGTACGCCTACCACGCTGCACCTTGATCAAATCCCTCTCTAAACGATCGTGACACTACCAAACTAGAAATGCATTTAGAAATGGACCCATTATTCACTGTTGTACATCAATAAATACATTGTTATTCCAGAATCCAGGAGAAAAAAAGGAGTGTGACTTTGTATAAACTTGTAGATACAAAAATTGATACTTCATCTGTTTCCAATCACCATGGGGGGAAATAGTGTAGAGGTCACTTGGTGCAGTCTGCCAGTCTGTGTAAAAACTGAAGGTTTTTGACCTATTGTCGGTCCTATGTGTCCCCTCTAAGGCATATGGCTTGTTGGAGCCATGCACACAGAAGCATAGATATGTACAGAAAGTGTTTTTGTTTATGTCTCTAACATTCGTCGTTATGAGGTGTTCCAGCACTGTTTTGAATGTAGCACTCTAAATTGTTTACTCCTGGTATTGTTCCTGGTATCGTGTCTTTATAATCATTAACTGAAGACTTTTAGTTTTTATCAAAGATTCTCTGTAATTAGCATTTTGTGATTAACTAATCAGGCAAATGTAATTAACTAAGAAGTCGGGGCACCTTGGAAAATATTCAGATTAAAAGTTATAATTTTCCTAATACAACTTTTCAGATATTTAAATATCTGATCAATTAGTCTTCTTAATTAATTATTTATTTATTTTACCTCACGTCAGTCTCATTCCAAACGTCATAAATTGTTGGTTATCTGCACGAACCCAGTCTTCATTATGAGTCATCCATACATCAATTGTCTTAAAATCATTTATTTACTAACTAAGTAATTCACAGAAATGCATAAACAAACAGTAGATGGTTACAAGGAAATGATAACGGAGTTTCCCTAGTGGGATAAACCGGCATCGCGGCTTGGTGTACAAAAGGGAAGTGGGGGTCGACTGAGATAAGACAACACACAGTTGATAATTATAACAATTGAAATGCTAATCCTTTGCACATGAACGTTCACTCATTCGGGAACAATTGCAATCAATATGTATATATATATTTACGCTCAGTGTGTCGGGATCTCTGTTGAGAAGCTAGTTTCTGTTGGAGAGTTTGTCCGCCCTCTCTGTCCCTCTGCCGTGGTTAGAATGGATAGTTCAGAGTGACATTCATTCATGTCGTTATAGAATAGATGTTTCGGAGGTTGTCGGTCTTCCCATTCAATGATACCGAATTCCTAGCTGCAGACTAGTAATTAATATCAAAGACTTGTTCTTATTCTGTCGGTATCGATAGTCTAAGAGTTTAACCACGTGGGATGGTTAAAAGATTCAGCAGTCTGGTCTCAAACCTTGGCCCTCTCGTTATCGAGGTAAGCTGGTCTGCAACCTTTGTCGTCTCATAATTGAGAGAAACATGGTCTGTTGAGAAATTCTCAAGGTGGGGGTTTTATTCGGAATTGCAGAAAAGGGCCTGTCCCAGGATGCCTGATAATAACTGTGCTCATGGGCGGTCCTCTGATTTAGTTAAACAAAAAGAATTGGAGTTTCCTTCATTAAACAGTCCAAAATCACATTACACAATTTCACAAACAGTATCATCCTCACTCATTCATCTTATTCAACAATTAGATGTAAGCCTCATATCTGAGGCTATTATATAAACAGCGTTATTGTAATGTGGCCGTATTGCCTCCCATGAGTTTCACAAAATTGTACCAAACGGACCAGTTCGTAGCTGGATTCTTCACCAATCTTTTATACCTTCTCCAGAACATATAAATGTTGTTTGGTTCTTCAGTTCTGTGAGGTGGAAGAAATTCCTTTGTTCTCTTTAGGAAACTTTACTCTCTCTCTCTATACTGTGGCCATGAGGAGAAAATCTCCTCCAGGAATTTACAACCTCCCTGACCACAGCAGCCTGGATGTAGGAGACAGGGGGGTAGGGGGATGGTGCATAGAAAGGTGATGGTGCAGGAGGAGGGGTGCTCGCTGTACCCAAAGAGGGCAAAGTCGTGACACTGGTATTGTTGTAATAGCACAGTCCAGTTTCAGCATGTGAAACCCCCTGACCAGTATGGATCCTCTAGGATCATCTGTGGATAATAAGAAATTAGATTTGTTACCATTATTTAATTATCATGTCTGATATTTGGGGGAATTTAAATCATGTTAATAAATATATTGTTCAACAAACATTGATTAGTGCAATTCGGTAATTGAACTTTATTTGTGTGTTGTACATTAATCACAGAACAAATGTAAGAAAGCTGTGAGAAATAAAACCCCAGCCTACTCTGTTTGTGCCTCTACAGTGGAGTGAGGAGTGAGAGCTTGTGAGATGTAGCAGACCTGGACCATACTCCCTCCTCCATCCTCCCTCCTCCATCCTCCCTCCTCCACACTGAGAAGGCATAGCTCAGATGCTCGTGGGCGACATAACAACAGATGGATGCTGCAGATGCAGGACCCTCATTCAAATCCAGATCCATCCTCTTGCCCTGCAGTACGGGGTGGAGGAAGTCTAAAATAATAATAAGAATCATCAACATCGCCTTCATCATCATCATCATTATTTCTTTGGCACCTTTTATAACGACATTGCAGCCCAAAATGCTATCCAAGATTCGCACCTCAAATTATGACATACAAACACTTTAAAATATAATCACTCAAATAAGCCATTAATTGATTGGTTAATTGGTTAATTAAATAATCATCATAACAGTAGGTAGCCTACCTTGTTACCGCATGGCCAGTGTGAGCGTCTGCATCTTGCTGAGTTTGTCTAAGGGCAGCGCAGGGATGATCTGTCGTGGTGAGGCGAAGGCCTGGTTGAGTGACTGGGTCCTCTGTCGCTCCCATACGTTGGCCATGACACACTGACTCTGCACATCCTCCAGAGACCTGGGTGGGCTGCTCATGCTGCTGACATCCCTCCTGTCGCTTCTGTCACTTCCTGTCCTCCTCTTCCATCTCTTCTTCACAGGGTTGCGGCTTTGTTTTCTGGTGCCTCTACTCCGGTGTTGATCTGTCTCCTACTCACAGTTCCCAATGCTGTAAACCGGAGACTGACAACCCAATGGGGAAAGCATCAAGTCCCCAAACATCACCTGATCACTGACCCTTAATCCCTGACCAATGTACTTAGACCCTGACCCGGGTCACAACATTGGTACACAGCCCCTGGTAACCTAGTGGATTCTGTCCCTTTAACAGAGGTGTAAAGATCTGTATTTCTCTCCTTCTCTCACTCCCTACTTCTTTTCTCTCTCTTTCCCTTCCCCTCTCTCTTTTTCTGTCTTTCACTCTCCCATAAAGCTTTGTCCCTTTCAGAGAGGAGTGTAGATAGTTAACGCTGATCCAGTCTGGCGCCAGCTCCGTGCATCAAGGAGGGGATTCTCTGCCAGTTTGAGGTCTTTATAACAGTGAAGCGCGCCGTGGTGTCATTGGGTGAGATCATAATGTGACAGCAGGAGGGGTGGGTGGGTGGGAGGAGCAGGAGGAACGTTTCCGTTATAAGAAACTAATCTCGCTCATGGTCCATTATGCCTTCTGAGCCAAAAACACCAGAGTGCCCAGAAATTATTTCAGAATGTTTTATGTTTTACCAATGCATAGTTGCACATGGGAAGTTTGGGAAAGACTGATGTTAAAAATTAAAATGTGCATATTTTGATGTATTCAAAGCTGGCAAGGTTAATAGTAGAGATGTAGCGGTGCTTGTCTAATCTTCCTCCGTGAGTTCTACCCTAGGGCACGAATGCGCAATTTGGTGTTTCCAAAAGACCATTCAAATTAGTTGGATTTCTTTAAGCAAATCAGTCAGGTTAAATTCGTTCAATTTACCTTAATTATTCTAAAGGTCATGAACTCAGTCATAGCCAAATGATAACTCCACAATGTTCTGGGAAAGATGCAGGATACCCAGCTAGCACATAACGTTCTGAGAACCATGTGTTTCTTAGAGCTTGGTGAAAGCGTCATTGTCCTAGGGTTATTTAGCATACAACTCCACAATGTTCTGGGAAAGATGCAGGATACCCAGCCAGCGAATAACGTTCTGAGAACCATGTGTTTCTTAGAGCTTGGTGAAAGCGTCATTGTCCTAGGGTTATTTAGCATACAACTCCACAATGTTCTGGGAAAGATGCAGGATACCCAGCTAGCACATAACGTTCTGAGAACCATGTGTTTCTTAGAGCTTGGTGAAAGCGTCATTGTCTTAGGGTTATTTAGCATACAACTCCACAATGTTCTGGGAAAGATGCAGGATACCCAGCTAGCACATAACGTTCTGAGAACCATGTGTTTCTTAGAGCTTGGTGAAAGCGTCATTGTCCTAGGGTTATTTAGCATACAACTCCACAATGTTCTGGGAAAGATGCAGATTTCCTCATGGTTCTATTTAAAGTAATGTTCTCAGAACATTCAGAGAATGTTAAGAAACATCCTTCTTCTGTAGGAATTTCAGTCGATCAGCATAACATTTTCTACAGGTTCTCAAAACATTAGGAAAACTTTCCATAAAAACCACAAAAAAAACATTAGTAAAGTTTAAAGAAAATTCTAATAATTTTATTTAAAAACACACACATTTCCTTCTCAGCGTCAACAAAACTCTCTCAATCCTTGTTAAGTGTGTTCAGATGTGTTGGCCGCACCCACTAATTGGCCACACCTGGGCCTGCATCCATGAAGCGTCTCAAAGTAGAAAATCAGTCGTAAGTGCTGAGAATATAGACATTTTACACCTACTCTTATGCGTAAAAATAAAAGTTTAACCTCTTTAGTCATAAGCGTCTCACTCATCACAGTCAACAGAGATTTAGGACACCTCAGGAGATGTCCTAACCAGTAACGAGTTACCAGCAAGTGTCTTGAAAATAGAAAAATGCAGCAAGTCAGTGGTTGCTGCACCACATGAAATTGCTTTGCAGTTGTTAAAATAACTGTTTGATATTTGTATATGATCAATCCATAATCTAGATTAGAACCACGTTACAGTATATCATGCTATCCAAGATGGTGCTGCAGTAGGACGAATGTATCTGTCTTTGTCTTATCCCGTGTCTTATCCCGTGTAAATAGACTGTCTTTTTTGTATATATCTTAATCTCACTTTCTATCTACGAACTAAATATACTTTCCTGCAACCCGCCTCACCCAAGTGGTACGGATCTGCTATTTTTATTCCTTATAACTAGGACTTCCATCAAGAGCTAGCCAGCTAACTAGCTACTAGTCTTTGTTAGCCATGGCTAGCGGTCCTCGCCTTTTTTCCCCATCATCAGCCAGCCTTAGCTCGGACAACACTTGCCAGTCTGCACAGCGTGATATCAACCCAGAGCATATCGCACTACTTCTCTCTACCATATCACCGCATTCCTGTCGCTCTGGATCATTACACCCGATCATCACTCCGGATCATCGCAGATATCTGATAACGAGCTGAAACGAGTGGCTACTGTTAGCTAACGCCTTTGTCCCGAAGCAAGCACCAGCTAGCCTTGAGTTAGCCTCAATCTAGGCCCATATACCAGCTAATTCTAGGGCTACAATACCTTCTTTGCCAATAGGCCTGAACCCCTTATTGTCGACACGGAGCCCCGCCGATGATGACTGGACTGCCAACATGATCGCCCGATGTAGTCTCAACAGGCTATTCTGTTACGATGTCCCCGAAGATCCATCTACTAGCCTCGGCTCGCTAGCTTTTCTGAACGCTGTGTCCCCTGCTCACCTAGTGCAGTAGTGACTACTGAACTGCACCATGACTCACCTATTGCTGCTCTTTTGACCCTATGATCACTCAGTTACACATGCCCCCTAGACTATTTCAATAACACCTCATTTTGATTACCTGTCGGCCCCAGCCTCGAACTCAGGTCCTGTATGTACCTAACTGACCCGCTTTTCCCATTCTTCGCCATTTATCCATTGTTGTCTTAGCTCTCCTGACCAATGCATGTGATTGCTTTATGCCTCTCTCTAATGTCAATATGCCTTGTCTACTGATGTCTTGGCTAGTTTTTACTGTTTTATTTCACTGTAGAGCCTTCAATCCCGCTCAGAATGCCTTTGACAGCTCTTTTGTCCCACCCCACACACATGCGGAGACCTCACCTGGCTTAACTGGTCTCTGGCCTCCAGAGACGAAACCACTCTCAACATCACTCAACGCCTAGGTTTACCTACACTGTACTCACATCCTACCATACCCTTGTCTGTACATTTTGCCTTGAATCTATTCTACAACGCCCAGAAATCTGCTCCTTTTATTCTCTGTCCCCAACACACTAGATGACCAGTTCTTATAGCCTTTAGCCGTACCCTTATCCTATTCCTCCTCTGTTCCTTTGGTGATGAAGAGGTTAACCCAGGCCCTGTAGCCCCCAGTTCCAATCCTATTCCCAGGCGCTATCATTTGTTGACTTCTGTAACCATAAAAGCCTTGGTTTCATGCATGTTAACATCAGAAGCCTTCTCCATAAGTTTGTTTTATTCACTGCTTTAGCACACTTGGCCAACCCTGATGTCCTAGCCGTGTCTGGATTTTGGCTTAGGAAGGCCACCAAAAATTATGAAATTTCGATCCCCAACTACAACATTTTCCGCCAAGATAGAACTGCCAAAGGGGGTGGAGTTGCAATCTACTACAGAGATAGCCTGCAGAGTTCTGTCTTACTATCCAGGTCTGTGCCCAAACAGTTTGAGCTTCTTCTTTTAAAAACCCACCTTTCCAGAAACAAGTCTCTCAACGTTTTCGCTTGTTTTAGACCACCCTCTGCCCCCAGCTGTGCCCTGGACACCCTATGTGTAATTGGCCCCCATTTATCTACAGTGTTTGTACTGTTAAGTGACCTAAACTGGGATATGCTTAACTGCCCTTGACCAGCACAAAAACATCCTGTGACGTACTGAATTAGCATCGAATCGCCCCTGTGATATTCAACTTTTCAGGGTAGTTAGGAACCAATATACACAGGCAGTTTGGAAAGCAAAGGCTAGCTTTTATAAGCAGAAATGTGTATCCTGTAGCACAAACTCCAAAAGGTTCTGGGACACTGTAAAGTCCATGGAGAATAAGAGCACCTCCTCCCAGCTACCCACTGCACTGAGGCTAGGAAACACTGTCACCACCAATAAATCTATGTTAATTGAGAATTTCAATAAGCATTTTTCTACGGAAGACCATGCTTTCCACCTGGCTACCCTTACCCCTGTAAACAGCTCTGCACCCCCCACAGAAACCTGCCCAAGCCTCTCCCATTTCTCCTTCACCCAAATCCAGATAGCTGATGTTCTGAAAGAGCTGCAAAATCTGGACCACTACAAATCAGCTGGGCTAGACAATCTGGATCCTCTCTTTCTAAAATTATCAGCCGCAATTGTTGCAACCCCTATTACTAACCTGTTCAACCTCTCTTTCATATCGTCTGATATCCCTAAAGATTGGAAACCTGCCGCGGTCATCCCCCTCTTCAAAGGGGGAGACACTCTAGACCCAAACTGTTACAGACCTATATCTATCCTACCCTACCTTTCTAAAGTCTTCGACAGCCAAGTTAACTAACAGATCACAGACCATTTCAAATCTCACCGTACCTTTTCCGCTCTGAAATCTGGTTTCTGAGCTGGTCATGGGTGCACCTCAGCCACGCTCAAGGTCCTAAACTATATCATAACCGCCATCGATAACAGACAATACTGTGCAGCCGTATTCATCAACCTGGCCAAGACTTTCGACTCTGTCAATCATCACATTCTTATTGGCAGACTCAACAGCCTTGGTTTCTCAAATGACTGCCACGCCTGGTTCACCAACTACTTCTCAGATAGAGTTCAGTGTGTCAAATCGGAGGGCCTGTTGTCTGGACCTCTGGCCGTCTCTATGGGGTGCAACAGGGTTCAATTCTCGGGCAGACTCCTTTCTTTGTATCAAATCAAATCAAATTTGATTTGTCACATACACATGTTTAGCAGATGTTAATGCGTGTGTAGCGAAATGCTTGTGCTTCTTGTTCTGACAAGCAAGTAATAACCAACGAGTAATCTCACCTAACAATTCCACAACTACTACCTTATACACACAAGTGTAAAGAGATAAAGAATATGTACATAAAGATATATGAATGAGTGATGATACAGAACAGCATAGGCAAGATGCAGTAGATGGTATCGAGTACAGTATATACATACAGTGGGGCAAAAAAGTTTTTAGTCAGCCACCAATTGTGCAAGTTCTCCCACTTAAAGAGATGAGAGAGGCCTGTAATTTTCATCATAGGTACACTTCAACGATGACAGACAAAATTAGAAAAAAAAATCCAGAAAATCCAGAGAAAAAAATCCAGAAAATCACATTGTAGGATTTTTAATGAATTTATTTGCAAATTATGGTGGAAAATAAGTATTTGGTCACCTACAAACAAGCAAGATGTCTGGCTCTCACAGACCTGTAACTTGTTCTTTAAGAGGCTCCTCTGTCCTCCACTCGTTACCTGTATTAATGGCACCTGTTATCAGTATAAAAGACACCTGTCCACAACCTCAAACAGTCACACTCCAAACTCCACTATGGCCAAGACCAAAGAGCTGTCAAAGGACACCAGAAACCAAATTGTACACCTGCACCAGGCTGGGAAGACTGAATCTGCAATAGGTAAGCAGCTTGGTTTGAAGAAATCAACTGTGGGAGCAATTATTAGGAAATGGAAGACATACAAGACCACTGATAATCTCCCTCGATCTGGGGCTCCACGCAAGATCTCACCCCGTGGGGTCAAAATGATCACAAGAACGGTGAGCAAAAATCCCAGAACCACACGGGGGGACCTAGTGAATGACCTGCAGAGAGCTGGGACCAAAGTAACAAAGCCTACCATCAGTAACACACTACGCCGCCAGGCACTCAAATCCTGCAGTGCCAGACGTGTCCCCCTGCTTAAGCCAGTACATGTCCAGGCCCGTCTGAAGTTTGCTAGAGAGCATTTGGATGATCCAGAAGAAGATTGGGAGAATGTCATATGGTCAGATGAAACAAAAATATAACTTTTGGGGGGAAAACACAACTCGTCATGTTTGGAGGACAAAGAATGTTGAGTTGCATCCAAAGAACACCATACCTACTGTGAAGCATGGGGGTGGAAACATCATGCTTTGGGGCTGTTTTTCTGCAAAGGGACCAGGACGACTGATCCGTGTAAAGGAAAGAATGAATGGGGCCATGTATCGTGAGATTTTGAGTGAAAACCTCCTTACATCAGTGTTACGGATGCAGTTATCCTGTGTGTGTGTGTGTATCCTGTGTGTGTGTTTCTTTTTTCTCCTTCTCCCCTCACAGGTGAAAATCATCACTCCCCAATCAGTCAACAATCAATCATCAATCAGAAGACACACCTCCTCCTATTTCCTAACCTATCACAGTTCCTTCCCCATGGTTTAAAAACCCCATCATTTGTTTGTTCTAGAGCTCAATCTCTCTGTAAATGCCATGTCTGTAGGTCTCTGTGTTTCACTCTCGCTTTGTGTCTTAACCTCTCTTTTGTTTAAGCACCTCATAGCACTTTGTCATCACCTGTGAGTATTGTTTTTGGTTATGGTGTCTGTTTGTTGCTGGTGGGAAAAGGGGGAAACCAAGACAAGTCGCCCATGGGCATACACTACCCGTAGGTGAACTTTGTTAAATACACTAGTTAGAACTGGGCGGACCACCCACTGTATTTTTGGTTGGTTAGTTAGCTGTTGTTAAAGTAGGCTAGTCTAGCTTAGGGGTGTTTTTGAATACTTATTGTTTCTTGCCTTGGGTCCAGCTCAGCCCCTTTTCCTGCTCCCCCCATTACCGTGTGTTTATAAATAAACCTGGAGTTTGACGGTAGTTTTCTGTTGTTGTGGTTATTTCGTTCACACTTTTATTTTGTCACAATAATAATTTGCATGAGTTAGGTTACGGGTCTCATTACCATCCCCCCTACACTGTCGGGCCAAAAGGGATTCGTAACAATCAGCAAGGGCATTGAAGATGAAACGTGACTGGGTCTTTCAGCATGACAATGATCCCAAACACACCGCCCGGGCAACGAAGGAGTGGCTTCGTAAGAAGCATTTCAAGGTCCTGGAGTGGCCTAGCCAGTCTCCAGATCTCAACCCCATAGAAAATCTTTGGAGGGAGTTGAAAGTCCATGTTGCCCAGCAACAGCCCTCAAACATCACTGCTCTAGAGGAGATCTGCATGGAGGAATGGGCCAAAATACCTGCAACAGTGTGTGAAAACCTTGTGAAGACCTACAGAAAACGTTTGACCTCTGTCATTGCAAACAAAGGGAATATAACAAAGTATTGAGATAAACTTTTGTTATTGACCAAATACTTATTTTCCACCATAATTTGCAAATAAATTCATAAAAAAATCCTACAATGTGATTTTCTGGATTTCTTTTTCTCATTTTGTCTGTCATAGTTGAAGTGTACCTATGATGAAAATTACAGGCCTCTCTCATCTTTTTAAGTGGGAGAACTTGCACAATTGGTGGCTGACTAAACTTTTTTGCCCCACTGTATGAGATGAGTAATGTAGGGTAAGTAAACAAAGCTGCATAATTTAAAGTGTCTAGTGATACATGTTTTACATAAATATGCAGTAGATGATATAGAGTACAGTATATACATATGAGATGAGTAATGTAGGGTATGTAAACATATTAAGTGGCATTGTTTAAAGTGGCTGGTGATACATTTTTTTCCATCAATTTCTATTATTAAAGTGGCTGGAGTTGAGTCAGTATGTTGGCAGCAGATTTGATGCACCTGTACTGACCTCGCCTTCTGGATGATAGCAGGGTGAACAGTCAGTGGCTTGGGTGGTTGTTGTCCTTGATGATCTTTTTGGTCTTCCTGTGACATCGGGTGGTGTAGATGTCCTGGAGGGTAGGTAGTTTGCCCCGGTGATGCGATGTGTTGTGCAGACCTCACTACCCTCTGGAGAGCCTTACGGTTTTGGGCGGAGCAGTTGCCGTACCAGGCGGTGATACAGCCCGACAGGATGCTCTCGATTGTGCATCCGTAGAAGTTTGTGAGTGCTTTTGGTGACAAGCCAAATTTCATCAGGCTGCTGAGGCTGCTGCACCTTCTTCACAACGCAGTCTGTGTGGGTGGACCAATTCAGTTTGTCCGTAATGTGTATGCCGAGGAACTTAAAACTTACTACCCTCTCCACTACTGTCCAGTCGATGTGGATAGGGGGGTGCTCCCTCTGCTGTTTCCTGAAGTCCACAATCATCTCCTTTGTTTTGTTGACTTTGAGTGTGAGGTTATTTTCCTGACACCACACTCCGAGGGCCCTCACCTCCTCCCTGTAGGCCTTCTTGTCGTTGTTGGTAATCAAGCCTACCACATTGGTGTCGTCCGCAAACTTGATGATTGAGTTGGAG
Organism: Oncorhynchus masou masou; assembly: GCF_036934945.1. NCBI lineage: Eukaryota > Metazoa > Chordata > Actinopteri > Salmoniformes > Salmonidae > Oncorhynchus > Oncorhynchus masou. The sequence goes on from NC_088224.1 coordinate 23,567,548, forward strand.
GCGTGCGTGGCCACGCAGTCGTGGGTGAACAGAGAGTACAGGAGAGGGCTCAGAACGCACCCTTGTGGGGCCCCAGTGTTGAGGATCAGCGGGGTGGAGATGTTGTTACCTACCCTCAACACCTGGGGGCGGCCCGTCAGGAAGTCCAGTACCCAGTTGCACAGAGCAGGGTCGAGACCCAGGGTCTCGAGCTTGATGACGAGTTTGGAGGGTACTATGGTGTTAAATGCTGAGCTGTAGTCAATGAACAGCATTCACACATAGGTATTCCTCTTGTCCAGATGGGTTAAGGCAGTGTGCAGTGTGGTTGCGATTGCGATTGCGTCGTCTGTGGACCTATTGGGGCGATAAGCAAATTGGAGTGGGTCTAGGGTGTCAGGTAGGGTAGAGGTGATATGGTCCTTGACTAGTCTCTCAAAGCACTTCATGATGACGGAAGTGAGTGCTACGGGGCGGTAGTCGTTTAGCTCAGTTACCTTAGCTTTCTTGGGAACAGGAACAATGGTGGCCCTCTTGAAGCATGTGGGAACAGCAGACTGGGCCCTGGTTAAAAGCAGTGGTTTGCGTTTTCAGTTTCGCGCAAATGCTGTCATCAATCCACGGTTTCTGGTTTGGGAATGTTTTAATCGTTGCTGTGGGTATAACATCAATGATGTCACTCTTGCTGCTGGTTATTCTCTGATCCATCTCTACGCAGATGACACCATTCTGTATACTTCTGGCCCATCTTTGGCTTCAATGCCATACAACTCTCCTTCCGTGGCCTCCAACTGCTCTTAAATGCAAGTTAAACTAAATGCATGCTCTTCAACCGATCACTGCCCACACCCACCCGCCTGTGTAGCATCACTCCTCTGGACGGTTCTGACTTAGAATATGTGGACAAATGCCTAGGTGTCTGGTTAGACTGTAAACTCTCCTTCCAGACTCATATTAAGCATCTCCAATCCTAAATTAAATCTAGAATCGGCTTCCAATTTCGCAACAAAGCATCCTTCACTCATGCTGCCAAAAATATCCTCGTAAAACTGACTATCCTACCGATGCTTGACTTTGGCAATGTCATTTACAAAATAGCCTCCAACACTCTACTCAGCCAATTGGATGTAGTCTATCACAGTGTCATCCGTTTCGTCACCAAAGCCCCATTACTACCCACCACTGCGACCTGTATGCTCTCGTTGGCTTGCCCTCGCTTCATATTTGTCGCAAAACACAATGGCTCCAGGTCATCTATAAGTATTTGCTAGGTAAAGCCCCGCTAGTATCTAAATTTTCACATTTCTCTTCTTCACATCTATCACTCCAGTGTTTAATTATTTAAGGCATGTAGAGCTTATGTTACCTTGGATTGTGTTCAATGAAAATGACAGACCTTTCAAACATTGTATGCAAGATTATCAGCAAGTGACTTGATGCCTACTGTGCCAAAACGATCCAGAGTTGTTAAACGGGAATGACGAGTGTGTTGATAAAAAGGTAATATTGTCAAAATTCTGCTTTAAACAAACATGACGTGAGGCAGTTTGGAACTCGGTAGGAAGTGTTGCAACAGAGGACAGGAGATTGTTACGTGCTATGCGCTTCAGCACTTGGTGGTCCTGTTCTGTGAGCTTGTGTGGCCTACTACTTCGCTAGCAGGGCAGAAATTTGGTGCCATGTTGAAAGTCACTGAGCTCTTCAGTAAGGCCATTCTACTGCCAATGTTTGTCTATTGAGATTGTATGTCTGTTTGCTCGATTTTATACACCTGTAAACAACGGGTGTGGTTGAAATGGCCAAATCCACTAATTTGAAGGGGTGTCCACATACTTTTGTATATATAGTGTATTGGGCAATAATTAAGAGTAGGCAAAGTGATTGTGTTCGGCGAAAATGATATCAAACGTTTTACCATTACAACATTTGATGTACAGTCACATTCACTGTGGTTGTCTGATGCGTGCTATAGAGTTCACAGCTGGCAATGCCTTACCCATCATCCAATGTTATACCTAAAATTGTCGTGATTACCAGCTGAGATAAACTTTAATGACTGGATTTTACTTCCAGCTCAAACTTTGTCTGGGCAGTGTCTTAACATCATCTTAGGACAACCTCAGGACAATGTTAGGATAACCTCAGGACAACATTAGGACAATCTCAGCTGAGTCTGAATGTAGCACATTGGATGACCCTGCAAGGCTTTACTTTGCTAAAATGAGGCTTCTCTTTTTCTTTGAAGACTTTTATTGAAGACAGAGGGGTTGCCATAGCAGGATATAAAGCAATGTGAAGGAGAGGAAAACGGAAGAGAAAGAGAGGAAGAGAATATATAGGTGGAGAAAAACAGAAGAGAAAAAATAGGCATACATTTTTTGTCTGTGTTGACAAGATGCTTCACAGGTCAGCTTTTTGTGTCTCCAGTTTCAGGCTGTGTGTGTTGTGGTGGGGACAACAGCAGCAGAGAGAGAAATAGCTCTGTATCTCCTGATGAAGGAGGAGATCATTTCTCCTCTCCCCCTCACCCACCCAGTCTCAAATCCTTCACCATCCTTCCCTTCCCCCGTCTTCTTTTTCCTCCCGCCACTTTCTCCATCTTTCTGTCTCTCTCTATTTGCTCCCTCTCTCTATCTTTGTCTCAGTTCTACAGACACACACTGGTAGGAAAGACCCGTCTGTAGTCATTAGTTAGAGATCACCACTGTCTAAACAGCTCAGCAGTCTGTGGGTCAGTAAATCAAATCAAGTCTAATTGTATTTGTCACATGCGCCGAAAACAACAGGTGTAGACCTTACAGTGAAATGCTTACTTACAAGCCCTTAACCAACAAGGCAGTTTTAAGAAAAATAAGTGTTAAGTAAGAAATAGATTAGTAAAAAATAACAAATAATGAAAGAGCAGCAGTAAAATAACAGTAGCTATATACAGGAGCTACCGATACAGAGTCAATGTGCGGGGGCACCGGTGTCGAGGTAATTGAGGTAATATGTACATGTAGGTAGAGTTAAAGTGACTATGCATAGATAATACACAGAGAGAGACTGATACAGACTGATGGTCAGGTTAAAATGTGCTTTGCAAGTGGATTAATATAAATCTGTGTGTGTGTGTGTGTGTCCTTGGGTTTTTATTTCTTATTTAAGACCAATATTTACCCAGCAGCCCCAGGGTGAGATTACCTCATATCTTAATACAGCTGTGCTTTCACAGCATTTCCACGACTACCAAAGGAATGTCACCGTTTACCCTCCTACCAGGACAACAGAGAGGGAGAGACAGAGTTTGTGAGAGAGTGTGTGTGTGAGAGAGAGGTGTGGGGTTAGAGATTAAGGAGAACCACTAAACTTTGAGTGCTGACATACATGCACCTGACCACACACACACACACACAGTGGTGGAAAAAGTACCCAAATGTCATACTGTAGTAAAAGTAAAGATACCTTCATAGAAAATTACTCAAGTAAAAGTCACCCAGTAAAATACTACTTCAGTAGAAGTCTAAAAGTATTTAGTTTTAAAGATACTTAAGTATCAAAAGTAGATGTAATTGCTCAAATATAGTTAAATATTAAAAGTAAAAGTAAAAGTTTAAATAATTTCAAATTCCTTATTTTAAGCAAACCAGACGGCATAATTTTATAGTTACATTATTTTTGATGGATAGCCAGGGATGGCAGTAGGGTTGACCAGGGATGTTATCTTGATAAGTGTGTGAATTTGACCATTTTACTAGCCTGACAAGCATTCAAAATGTAATGGGTACTTCTGGGTGTCAGGGAAAATGTATGGAGTAAAAAGTACATTATTTTCTTAGTAATGTAGTGAAGTAAAAGTAAAAGTAGTCAAAAATATAAATAGTAAAGTACAGATACCCCCGAATTTACAGATCGTACCCTTTTTTTCAATTTTCGCCTAAAATGACATACCCAAATCTAACTTCCTGAAGCAATCATACCATGTTCTTGATCCCATTTGAAAGGAAAGACTTTGAAGTTTGTGGAAATGTGAAATTAATGTCGGAGAATATAACACATTAGATCCGGTAAAAGATAATACAAACAAAAAAACATGTGTTTAAATTTTTTCCATATTCTTTGAAATGCAAGAGAAATGCCATACTTTCAGATAGGAGTCTAGGTGTAATTCAGATTCTGGCCACCAGATGGCAGCAGTGTATGTGTGCAAAGTTTCAGACTGAGCCAGCGAAGAATTACATTACTGCACAATATTTTGTATCAAGTCTTCCAGGAGTTTGCCCAAATGTGCCGAATTGGTCAATTGATAAAATTCTTAAAAGTACATAACTATAGAGAACAAACAAAAATGCTATGGTAATAAAAAATTGAAGTTTACACATTCCCAGGAATGTCATACATGATGGATCCTTAGCTTATACACTAACTTTCACACATCTAGATGGCCGGGCGGGGTGGGTGTGGAGCCAGAGACATTCCTACATTTGAACTACATTTGATCAAACAAAACTGTGCTACATTTTATTTCTGGGACCCTCAGGATGACAAATCAGAGCAAGATTCCTGAGTATAAGTACATTAATTACCTTCAGAGGTGAATGTATCAAACCAGTTGCCGTGATAAAAGTGTTTTGTTGTTGTGCACTCTCCTCAAACAATAGCATGGTATTATTTCACTGTAATAACTACTGTCAATTGGACACTGCAGTTAGATTAACAATAATTTAAGCTTTCTGCCCATATGTCCTGGAAAGTTGGCTGATGTACACAATGTCAGTCTATTCACATTAGTGCACATTAGCAACAACCGTCCCGGTTTGGGAACACCCATCCCGTATTAGTGCTTTCAAGTATTTTTACTTAAGTACTTTACACCACTGCACACACACACACACACACACACACACACACACACACACACACACACACACACACACACACACACACACACACACACACACACACACACACACACACACACACACACACACATTGTTGTAATGTTGCTCCCCCAGACCCAGACTGTATGGCTTTTCTGGGACTGTGGTATGGATGATGTTGCTTCTTTAGAATGAAGTGTTTTGAGTTTTGTGAAGAGGGTTGTTAGTTTGTACCCCAGGTTATGATGAAATTTCCCACAGTGTTCCAGTCAAATCAAATCAAATCAAATTTATTTATATAGCCCTTGTACATCAGCTGATATCTCAAAGTGCTGTACAGAAACCCAGCCTAAAACCCCAAACAGCAAGCAATGCAGGTGTAGAAGCACGGTGGTTAGGAAAAACTCCCTAGAAAGGCCAAAACCTAGGAAGAAACCTAGAGAGGAACCAGGCTATGTGGGGTGGCCAGTCCTCTTCTGGCTGTGCCGGGTAGAGATTATAACAGAACATGGCCAAGATGTTCAAATGTTCATAAATGACCAGCATGGTCGAATAATAATAAGGCAGAACAGTTGAAACTGGAGCAGCAGCACGGCCAGGTGGACTGGGGACAGCAAGGAGTCATCATGTCAGGTAGTTCTGGGGCATGGTCCTAGGGCTCAGGTCCTCCGAGAGAGAGAAAGAGAGAGAGAAGGAGAGAATTAGAGAACGCACACTTAGATTCACACAGGACACCAAATGTGAGTTCCAAATGTTCCAGTGTGAGTAAGGTCCATTCCCGAGGACCCCTCGGTAAACCCTGGCCTTCTCTCTTTCTCTCCTCTCCTTCTATACTTCTCTCCTCCTCTCCTGTCTTACTCTGGCCTCTCCTCTCCACATCTGGTCTCCTCTCCTCCTTTGGTCTATTCTCCCTATTTCCTCCTCTCCCCTTTTCCTCCACTCCTTTCTTCCTTTCATTCTCTCCTTCTATCCACCTCTTATCCTCTCCTCCTCCTCTCCTCTTCTCTGGCTTCCCATCCAGGCCCATACTGGTGTGTGGACACTGTCCTCCTACCATGGAAACGAGCAGCTATTTACACTAATTTGCAACAGAAAGCGTTGTGGAGGATAGCGACAGTTGGGAATGTACTATTTGGTGTCTTTCCCTCTCTGGCCTGTGTAAGTGGTAGAAGTGTCATTATTTAGCCTATGAAGAGAAGGAGAGAGAGGAGAGCAAACAGGACTGAATGACCCTCAGGTTGGACTGGCTCTCCTCTTCACTACCTCATTAATGCTTGAAGCGTTCAGACGAACAACACATCAAATGGTGGGCCCGACCTTAGGCTACTACTCTCCTATCCAGCTCAGTTCACTTCCATGGAGATCAGCTCACAGTTAACTTCTGAAATGGACTCCGTTTAGAAGTATAAGGACATGAAAGGCGTGGCGCTGGGGGAGAGGAGAGAAGGGATTTATTAAAACAGCAGGACAGATGACGGTTTGGCGGTTGGACTCGAGCCAAAGAGGAACTCGGAACGCACCCATTCGTAGCCTGACAGGATTTAGAAACCTCAGGTGGGGACTGGACAGCTATTCAAAAATCATAACAAGAACATTAAACAAGATTGGTGTGTATTTCATCCAATATATTGGCAAAAACATTTTACTACACTTTTTAAATTAAAGTCATGATCCTTTGACCCCAACTGCCTACATAGGATTTGAAAATCTGGATTAACGGTAGGAGGATTGATGTCTTCCACCACAACCAAGGCAGGCAACTGTGTCCAGTTATCATCAGGCTTAAAGTGAATGGTGTTGGAGCGTTTACCTTCATGGAGCCAGACCCTAATCTAGTCACGGCTCAGATTATAGATTATTGTGCCTGACTGAGTTCCTAAAGTAACAGGACTATATATTCATTAAATGAACTCTCCCTCCAGACAGAGAGGCTGCTGAAGCCTTGAAGAGTCGTGAGTAGGTGTGTGTGTGTGTGTGTGTGTGTGTGTGTGTGTGTGTGTGTGTGTGTGTGTGTGTGTGTGTGTGTGTGTGTGTGTGTGTGTGTGTGTGTGTGTGTGTGTGTGTGTGTGTGTGTGTGTGTGTGTGTGTTATAAATGGAGAGGCAGGGCCGTCTTGGGGACTCGGCACTGTATGACTTTGTCAGTGATATAAACCTCATGGAGATTCACCCAAAGTCCACTTCGGGTTCAAAACAGCTCATGGACAGCTTTCTCCCAGTCACTGGCTACCGGGGCCGGTACTACAACCTCTCCTATGTTAACGGGAGCCACCGGGAAACAAGTACAAGCGAGGGGGAACAAACCGGACACGGACATCCCCTGCATGAGATGGCCACAGGGAGCACATCTGCCTACACCTATTACAGCCCAGGCTCTTTCTCACACACATCTCACACACACACCTCAGACACACACACCGGGCGGTCGAAGCGGAGGCGTGTGATCAATGTGGGCCAGCGTCAGGCGGCGAACGTCCGGGAGAGGAAGAGGATGTTCAGTCTCAACGAGGCATTTGATGAGCTGCGGAGAAAAGTACCTACCTTTGCTTACGAGAAGAGGCTGTCACGCATCGAGACGCTCCGCCTCGCCATCGTTTACATCTCCTTCATGACGGACCTGTTAGAGAACACCTGACCTGATCAGGATCACAAAGATCCATCAGGGTTATCAGAGCCAGGTCGATTAATCAGACTGGTTAGTTTGATTGATGCTTCACCTCGGCATCGTTTACAACTCCTTCATGACAGACCTGTCAGAGAACACCTGTCCTGATCTATCAGGGTGATCAGAACCAGATTGATTGATTAATTGGTTAATTAATCAGATATTCAGTTTGATTACATTGATTATATCATATCTATTTATAGAATATAAAGTTTTAGAATGGGGCTATGGTTGTCAATTAACATATATACATTTAATATCAAATAGCTATTTATGCTGTTTTTATAGTGTTGTAGAAATGTGTTATTAACATTATCCCAAGTGAAATGATGTCTACCAGAGCAACAACATAAAACACTTGTTTTGTTTTAATAGGTAAAACTGGGTTGATTTTCATGGATTTAATTATAATGTGAAATCAAGGAGATTAGAAAACTTAACTGATGTTATAAAAAAAACATGTGGGTTAGGGGAGGGAACAACAGGATCCACCCCAACGGGGTTAGTCTGTGCATAATAAGGGGATCCAGATAGGGACAGATTTACTTCTCATGTTTATGTATCTATCGAGGTGCTAATTGTATGAGAGGGTTTCATGGTAGAGATAAAAATGTTGGGTAGGAGGGTGATTAGAGAGATTTACCCAGAGGATGCTGGTGGGAGGATTATAGGAGGATGGGCTCATTAGAATGGCTGGCATGGAATCAATGGAACGGTATCAAACACATCAAACATATGGAAACCACATGTTTGACTCCGTTCCATATATACCACTCCAGCCATTACAATAAGCAAATTCACTTTAATCCTCCCACCAGCCTCCTCTGGATTTACCACTTAGGGAAAAGTTACCTCGTCAGAACCCACTGTGTGTGTTTGTGTTTGTGGGTGGGTGGGTGGGTGTGTGTGTGTGTGGAATGCCCGGGTCAGCAACTTAGCCCTCTCTCCTCCTTTTATATGAGAGAGTCCGCCACCTAATGGCCAATACAGTCCCTTTAGAAAGTATCCCTTGTCTTTTTCCATATTTTGTTGTGTTTCAGCGTGAACTTAAAATTGATTACATTTAGATTTTTTGGTCCCTGGTCTACACACAATACCCCATAATGTCAAAATGGAATTATGTTTTTTCAAAATGTTTACAAATTAATAAAAAATGAAAAGCTGAAATGTCTTGAGTCAATAAGTATTCAACCCCTTTTTATGGCAAGGCTAAATAAGTTTAGGAGTAACACTTTGCTTAAGAAGTCCCATAATAAGTTGCATTGACTAAAAGAGTGTTTAACATGATTTGTAAATGACTACCTCATCTCTTTACCAAACACATACAATTATCTGTAAGGTCCCTCAGTCAAGCAGTGAATTTCAAACACAGATTCTCACACAAAGACCAGAGAGGTTATGGGTATGCTTGTAATCGTTAAGGACTGGGGAGTTTTCCAGGATAAAAAAGAAACGGGACGGAGCTAATCACAGGCAAATTCCTGGAGGCAAACTTCAGTCTGCTTATCAACAAACACTGGGAGATGAATTCACCTTTCAGCAGGACAATAACCTAAAACACAAGGTCAAATCTACACTGGAGGGTACTTACCAAGAAGACAGTGAATGTTTCTGAGTGGCCGAGTTACAGTTTTGACTTAAATCTACTTGAAAATCTATGGCAAGACCTGAAAATGGTTGAATAGCAATAATCAACAACACATTTTAAAGAGCTTGAAGAATTTTGCAAAGGATAATGGGTAAATGTTGCACATCTTAGAGACTTTCCCAGAAAGACTCCTGTAATCGCTGCCTATGGTGCTTTTACAAAGTATTGACTCAGGGATGTGAACATTTATGTAAATGAGACATTTATGTATTTCATTTTCAATAAATGTAAAAAAATATCTAAAACACGTTTTCACTTTGTCATTATGGGGTATTATGTGTAGATGGGTGAGAGAAACAAAACATCTATTTAATCCATTTTGAATTCTGGCTGAATCACAAGTCATAGGGTATGAATATTTGAAGGCACTGTATAGGCCTAATGCCCATGTACATTTATTATTGAAGGCCTTTCAGTAACACCACTTTTCTGTGTCTATACAGGATACCAACCTCAACTTAAAAGGTGTCTGTGTCTATACAGGATACCAACCTCAATTTAAAAGGTTTGTGTGTCTATACAGGATACCAACCTCAATTTAAAAGGTGTCTGTGTCTATACAGGATACCAACCACAACTTAAAAGGTGTCTGTGTCTATACAGGATACCAACAATTAACAAGTCAATAACACAGTACAAAAAAGGGGAGTCTATATACATTGTGTGCAAAAGGCATGAGGAGGTTGGCGAATAATTACAATTTTGCAGATTAGCACTGGAGTGATAAATGATCAGATGGTCATGTACAGGTAGAGATACTGGTGTGCAAAAGAGCAGAAAAGTAAATAAATAAAAACAGTGTGGGAATGAGGTAGGTGAAAAAGGGTGGGCTATTTACCAATAGACTATGTACAGCTGCAGCGATCGGTTAGCTGCTCAGATAGCACATGTTTGAAGTTGGTGAGGGAGATAAAAGTCTCCAACTTCAGCGATTTTTGCAATTCGTTCCAGTCACAGGCAGCAGAGTACTGGAACGAAAGGCGGCCAAATGAGGTGTTGGCTTTAGGGATGATCATCAAGATACACCTGCTGGAGCGCGTGCTACGGATGGGTGTTGCCATCGTGACCAGTGAACTGAGATAAGGCGGGGCAGTCAGGTCTGGAGTGAACCAAGGGCTGTATCGGTTCTTGGTTCTGCATTTTTTGAAAGGAGCATGCTTATCTAAAAACGTAAAAGGTTTCTGTGTCTATACAGGATACCAACCTCAATTTAAAAGGTTTGTGTGTCTATACAGGATACCAACCTCAATTTAAAAGGTTTGTGTGTCTATACAGGATACCAACCTCAATTTAAAAGGGTTGTGTGTCTATACAGGATACCAACCTCAACTTAAAAGGTTTCTGTGTCTATACAGGATACCAACCTCAACCTAAAAAGTTTCTGTGATTGTCACAAATGGCTAATTTGCATAATTATTAAAGGACATAAACGTTTAGTCTTTCTCATTTTCCATTAGAAAACAAAACTATACCATTCATTCATGATCCATTTGTGGGTTATATTGCAGAATTTATCGACGTGGGTGGTCTTATGACAAACTCATATGACAAAGTATAGTTTGGGCCCTGTGTGTGTGTGTGTGTGTGTGTGTGTGTGTGTGTGTGTGTGTGTGTGTGTGTGTGTGTGTGTGTGTGTGTGTGTGTGTGTGTGTGTGTGTGTGTGTGTGTGTGTGTGTGTGTGTGTGTGTGTGTGTGTGTGTGTGTGTGTGTGTTTGTGTGTGTGCGTGCGCACTCACGTAGGGTTCACTCTGCGCCTTTCTCCTCCACGCACATCCAATGTTTGCATTGCGCTCCTGCCGTCCACCACATCAGTGACCTGCTGTGAGCTTGGAACCGCCCTGTGAGCTCCCTTGGCCGGCTTGCTTTTTAACCTGATCCACTCTCACGGGGTCCCAGAAGGGGGGTCTGAATCACTTAGCCGCATACCTTAGAGCAAAGCGAAATAAACAGCCAAACTTAGGCTATGTAAAAACTGCTGTTTATCCTCCTCTGTTCCTATAGAAATGGCTGATATTCTCCCTGGCTTGTCTTTTAGTACAATGGTGCGGAATAGGTCATATCCCAGCTAGCACATTTGGTTCCTTGGAAGTTGTGGGAACTTAAGTGTTTGGTTTCTCATTTGTTTGGCAAACAAAACTACACGTTTCCTGACCAGTGAACTTGAACCTTTTGAGAACGAAAGTGAAAATGTCACCTGTTCTGGGAATGTTTAGGTTACAGGGAGGTTCTGATTCCCTGAAAGTTCTTCTGGAAGGTTTTATTAACTTTCTGAGAATGGAATTTATAGGTTATTTGAAAGTAATTAAATTACGTTCTGAGAACATGTTTAAATAAGACTTTTAATAACACTGCTAGCTTAGTTCGGGCCAACGTTTTTTAACTCCAATCACAGATAGCACACATGGAAAGGAATTTTCTTAGGCATTAATCATGCAAACATTTATTGTGGCACAGCATCAGTGAGAATCAAATCAATGATCTCCTGTTCTCTATCTATGGAATTAGTCCACTGCGCCACCATAATGGAGCTAGCATTGCATGTTTGTTTTTTTACTCGTATAAAGCTGTTTATTTTAGTCTATTCAAACAGACCCCATTTTAAAGGAAACAAGTGCTCTTTTTTTTAACCTTTATTTAACCAGGCAAGTCAGTTAAGAACAAATTCTTATTTTCAATGAAGGCCTGGGAACACTGGGTTAATGGCCTGTTCAGGGGCAGAACGACAGATTTGTACCTTGTCAGCTTGGGGGTTTAAACTCGCAACCTTCCGGTTACTAGGCCAACACTCTAATCACTAGGCTACCCTGCCGCCCCATTAAGATCAGGGCCCATATCAGGGCCCAAATTATCTCAGAAAAGGTCCTAAGAATCCTGTTAAAACCTGTTTTAAGACAACAACAAAACTCCCAGCTCAGAGTCTGATTTAGGGATGATGAAGACACTGCTCAGACAAAGTTAGAGCTAGGAGTAAATCAACTCCTAAAAGTTTATATCAGCTGATAAACACGACAGATTGAGGTACGGCAAAGGAAAGATAGTGATGCCGCTCACTGACAGTGTTGCAAATGATTGGGAATAACCAGTTGCCAGCTGTGAACTCTAAAGAGCACACTTCATACAGCGCAGTGAATGTGACTGTAGATAAAATATTGTAGTGTTTCTCCTCCCAGTGTGTGTCTGTAGAACTGACGGAAAGATAGAGAGAGGGAGCAAAGAGAGAGACAGAAAGATGGAGTACTTATTTTCCACCATAATTTGCAAATAAATTCATTAAAATTCCTACAATGTGATTTTCTGGATTTTTTTTCTCATTTTGTCTGTCATAGTTGAAGTGTACCTATGATGAAAATTACAGGCCTCTCTCGTCTTTTTAAGTGGGAGAACTTGCACAATTGGTGGCTGACTAAATACTTTGTTGCCCCACTGTACATATGAAATGAGTAATGTAGGGTATGAGAACATTATATGAAGTGCCATTGTTTAAAGTGGCTAGTGATACATTTAATTACATCAAGATGGTAAGATGCATTAGATGGTATAGCGTACAGTATATACATATGAGATGAGTAATGCAGGGTATGTAAACATTATATAAAGTGCCATTGTTTAAAGTGGCTAGTGATAAATTGATTACATCAATTTGTCCATTATTAAAGTGGCTAGAGTTGAGTCAGTATGTTGGCAGCAGCCACTCATTGTTAGTGATGGCTGTTTAAAAATCTGATGGCCTTGAGATAGAAGCTGACTCTAGTGCCCAAAAGCATGGACAGCGCCACTGAGGACTTTCACCAATTTTAAGTAGTCAACTACATCTCAGAAAAGGTCCTAGGAATCCTGTTAAAACCTCTTTTAAGACAAGAAATCCCAGCTCAGAGTAGGTTTTAGGATTATGTGGCCAGACAAACTTTGAGCCAGCAATACATTTAAACAGGAAAGTCAGTTAAGAACAAATTCTTATCTACAATGACAGCCTACCAGTGAACAATGGGTTAACTGCCTTGTTCAGGGGCAGAATTACAGATGTTTGCCTTGTCAGCTCAGGGATTATGAACCAGCAACCATTCAGTTACTGGCTCAATGCTCTAACCACTAGGCTACCTGCCGCCCCAGGACAGCTTGAGGTAAAACAACGATCAGGATGACGCTCATTGACATTGTTGCAAATGATGGGAAATAACCAACCACGGTAAGGCATCGCCAATTGTGAACTCTGTAGCACACTTCAGACAACCACAGTGAATGTGACTGTACATACAATTTTGCAATGGAAAAACGTTTGATGTCATTTTTGCCTGACACAATCACTTTGCCTACTCTATTATCTAATATGTTGGCATGCATAACCTTTCTTTTTAACCAATTCTGATGGTTGTTACAAGTGGAATTTGGACAATATTACAGTTATATCAACACACTCGTCACTCCCGTTTTAACAACTCTAAATCGCTTTGACACAGTAGGCATCAAGTCACTTGCCAATAATGCTGCACAAAACTTTTGAAAGGTCTATAATTTTCATTAAACTCAATCAAAGTTAACAGAACCCCTAGATGCCTTCATTTGCCAAATGTATAGGCATGAAGTGTCCTAAATATCTGTCAACTAGGTGGGACTCTTATGACTAAAGAGGCTTCATACATTGTTTTTTTGTTTTTACCAATAAGAGTATGAATAAAACGTCCCTATTCTCAACACTTAATACAAATGTTCTACTCTGAGACGCTTTGTGGATACGGACCCAGGTCACCAGGAGGGATCAGCCAATGAATTATCCTCATGAGGAAACATTCCAGAACTCCAGGTAGCAGGTAATCACCAACCTTGGCTTTATACCTGTGCAAACCACGCACTCTAGGTGGCAGTGTGCACACTTTCAGTTTGTTTGACAACTCATAGAAATAGTAGAAGATGAAAATTGGAGACGGACTCATTACAGTACCACAGTAATCGTAATACCCATAAAACCTAATGGTCAAACAGGGAAATGGTTTTAATAATTTGTTCACCATTCATTTTTCCCATAGGGGATTTTAGAAGCGCTGTATTTCGTTTAGACTGACCCTGTGTGATGTTTTGATAACCGTGCAAATCTCTCTAGGATATAGTGACTTTTGTCAATGTATTCGCCTGTATTTATTCCCCCAAAATTAAATGCTAATTAGTTTCTAATGTGGGTGTCATAAAGAACCACAAATGCCATGATGATCTGGACGAGACTGCTGAAGGTAAGAATCTCTGGATTAACTATCTAATGTTAGCTAAATGTAGTAATTAATAAATTGGCTAGATTTCTTTAAATTGACAATTCTGTGAACTGTTTATTTGATTTATTTCACCTTTATTTAACCAGGTAAGCTAGTTGAGAACAAGTTCTCATTTACAACTGTGACATGGCCAAGACAAAGCATAGCAGTTCGACACATACAACAACACAGAGTTACACATGGAATGAACAAAACATACAGTCAATAATACAGTAGAAAAAAAAGAAAACAAAGTCTATATACAGTGAGTGCAAATAAGGTCAGAATAAATTGACAGAATACCTGTTAGCAAAGGTGTTAGCTAGAGATGACGTGCAGGAGCTTGTAGGGATTTGTAGTTTTGCATGACATCTACTTTGACTCTAATTAGTGTGTGGCTTACCTCCCTGGTGCTGGCAGCAGAGCCTGGGACTATATTCAACTCCACCCTTGCTTACTGTGTGACCCTGCTGGGGCCCTGCCCACCTGGAAAGAGGTAAGCATCCTCACTCTATTCATTCAATTAAAATGGCTTTATTGACATGGGAAAAATATGTTTACATTGCCAAAGCAGGTGAAATAGATAATAAACAAAAGTGAAATAAACAATAAAAAATTAACAGTAAACATTACACTCACAAAAGTTCCAAAGGAATAGAGGCATTTAACATGTAATATTATGTCTATATACAGTGTTGTAACAATGTGCAAATAGTTCAAGTACAAAAGTGAAAATAAATAAACATAAATATGGGTTGTATTGATAATGGTGTTTTTTCTTCACTGGTTGACCTTTTCTTGTGGCAGCAGGTCACAAATCTTGCTGCTGTGATGGCACACTGGTATTTCACCCAATAGATATGGGAGTTTATCAAAATTGGATTGGTTTAAAAAAAAATGAGGGTCTGTGTAATCTGAGGGAAATATGTGTCTCTGATAGGGTCATACATTTGGCAGGAGGTTAGGAAGTGCAGCTCAGTTTCCACCTCATTTTGTTGGAAGTGTGCACATAGCCTATATTCTCTTGAGAGCCAGGTCGGCCAACGGCAGCCTCTCTCAATAGCAAGGCTATGCTCACTGACTGTGTACATAGTGAAAGCTTTCCTAAATTTTGGATCACTCACAGTGATCTGTCACTGTGTACTCTCTGTTTAGGGCCAAATAGCATTCTAGTTTGCTTTGGTTTTTTGTTAATAGTTTCCAATATGTCAAGAAACTATCTTTTTGTTTTCTCATGATTTGGTTGGCTCTAATTGTGTTGTGCATCTGTCTGTCTCTGTGATCTCTCTCTCTCTGACTCTCTCTCTCTCTGACTCTCTCTCTCAATTAAATTACATTATATTCAAGGGCTTTATTGGCATGGGAAACATATGTTAACTTTGCCAAAGCAAGTGAAGTAGATAATAAACAAAAGTGAAATAAACAATAAAAATGAACAGTAAACATTACACTCACAGAAGTTCCAAAATAATACAATTATTTCAAATGTCATATTATGTCTATAGTATACAGTGTTGTAACAATGTGCAAATAGTTGAAGTACAAAATGGAAAATAAATCAACATAAATATGGGTTGTATTTACAATGGTGTTTGTTCTTCAATGGTTGCCCTTTTCTTGAGGCAACAGGCCACAAATCTTGTTGCTGTGGATATGGGAGATAGATATGGGAGTTTATCAAAATTGGGTTTGTTTTTAAATTCTTAGTGGATTTGTGTAATCCGAGGGAAATATGTGTCTCTAATATGGTCATACATTTGGCAGGAGGTCAGGAGGTGCAGCTCAGATTTTCCTTAAATTTGGGTCAATGGTCAGGTATTCTGCCACTGTGTACTCACTGAGAGTACACAGTGGCAGAATACCTGACCATTGACCCAAATTTAAGGAAAATCTGGGCCACATAGCGTTCTAGTTTGCTTTGTTTTTTTGTAAATTCTTTCCAATGTGTCAAGTAATTATATTTTTGTTTTCTCATGATTTGGTTGGCTCTAATTATGTTGCTGTCCTAGGGCTCTGTTTGTGTTTTGTGAACAGAGCCCCAGGACCAGCTTGCTTAGGGGACTCTTCTCCAGGTTCATCTCTCTGTATGTGATGGCTTTGTTATGGAAGGTCTGGGAATCACTAGCTTTTAGGTGGTGCTAGAATTTAACAGCTCTTTTCTGGACTCTCTCTCTCTCTAGTGCCAGCATACAAAGGTGTAAGGTATAGCCAATGTTACCAGTGGGACCCTGAATAATGCATCTATGTGGTAACTGGTCAGTCACTGATCAATCATGTGATTCTCTCGCTCTGCAGGTTAGATGGCTAGTTGTCAACAGAGGCTGGTATGGAAACCACATGTGGTGTCCATGTGTTTGATACTGTTCCATTTATTCAATTTCTGCCATTACAATGAGCCCATCCTCCTATAGCTCCCACCTGCCTCCTCTGGCGTTCAACCACTTGTCAATCATGCACTTGATAGTTATTTGTAACTTTAATTGATTTTATGTTGAGAGAGACATAGGCTTTACTACACTTTCATAGGTAGCTGTCGTGTATGCAGTCCATCAAACAATGTTGTGGGCCCGCCTATCTGCAAAACAGTAGCAGACATTCTATTTTCCCACCGAATATAACATACAATCATAAATGTTGATTATGTGTTTCAGAGAAAGTATCTGGCTCAGTCGCAATTGTTAAAGTAGTAGATGAGAATGTTTGTAGATTCAACAACACCCAGTCACGGGTGTGTTGCTTGCATCATAACCCTTTTCAGCCAATGAGAGAGCGACGTCGAGAAAAGGGGTGCCGGAGACGTAAAGCTTGTGCAACATGGCGACTCTCCGAAGAGACTACGGAGAGTGGAGATACAACCGCTTTTAAACCAGAAAATCCATATATTTGTGCCTTGTACAATGTGGCGGGTTTAGCCCAAGCTACGACATCTACAACATTGTAAACGATGTTTGCAGAGGTAAGTTCATACTCTATAATTTGTTTTCCGCGCTGGGCAGTGACAGCGTTGAGTGACAGCAGCCAAACAGCTAGCTAACCGTTTAGCATCCGACCACAGGTAAACATTGGACGATGAGCACCGACAGGCTTGTCTGTTTTGAAAAAAACAAAACCTCCTTGCTCTGTCAGTTAGTCCAGGATTAGATAGCTAATACGATGAGCTGAAGTTATCCTTGGTGACAATACCGTGCTGGAATAAGCTCTCTGGCTAGGTGGAATAACCAACGTTATGCGTTTACATTATTATGAGTAACGACGTTGCTAACAGGAGAATCTCTTCAGCTCAACTGATTCAGGTGAGAATGGAATGGGCGCGTCCCAAAGTAGTTATTAACTAGCTGGCTAGTTAGCTGGTGGCTAGCCCATTCAATAGTACATTCTTGGGCTCGGTGGCTAGCAACATCGATGTCAATTGCCCCATTTGCTTCCTAGCAATATAACTTAGCCTGCTAAATACTAGTAACGTTAGCTAACTTTAGTAATGTTAATCAGTAACGTTAAATAATTTTATAGCACAACCTTATCAGAGTTAGCTAACTAGCTATGTGTCTTTCTGATTTGACATATTTAACCAACTTACTAGCTATCTAAGTAGTTAAGTTACTTGTTACTGTTTTGCCCTGTTCTGTGTGTAACATTAGCCATTTTGATGTTGGCCAGCTACATTTTGGTAAATACGTGACGTTTAGTCTGCCTGCCCCATCATTACATTATCTGGCTCACACCTGGAACTGTCACCAGTCAAGTTTCTGGTACCTTCAGTCATAAAATCTGTTATGTAGGCTAGCTATGTGTTCCAATTATGCCTATGCGGCTGCAACTACATTTCCTATGGTATTTAATTTAGCTAGCTAGCTACATGCAAAGTAGCTACAGTTCTCATCAAAGGGGTAATAAGTAAGAGTTAGTATCCAGTCCCACTTCCTGTTCCTTCAAATGGGGTTAGTCAAGTTTCTATCCAGATCAGACCGGTGTCTGAAATGGATGTATAAATGACTGCCTGTCATGTGGAGTTGGGAGTTGTGTTCGTTCAGCAGTACTTCTCATTACTCTAATCTGTATTGTCTAAACTGACAGTGTTTTCCATTCCAAGGGTTTTATCTAAAGATAATGCTCTACGCCCATTGAGCCTGGTCTGTTTGACTAGACTACTTACCGGTAATGTAGTTATAACTGCTTATAAAGCAACTCTCTATATAGGCCCCTACAGTTCTCTGGTAACTAGGCCTACCTACCAGGTAAATATCCAACAGTTTTACCTTAGTATCAAGGCCCTTCCTATGTTGGAGACCTATGGTGTGTGTGTGTGTCTCTGCCCGGTGTGGTAGGTCTAATCTATGTTAGACTATATCTCCTAGGTCTCTGCAGGGAGAGGTATTTTATAGCGCTACTGCTTATAAGTAAGTCACTCTATGTAATGTATGTAATGTATGTATGTATGTATGTATGTATGTATGTATGTATGTATGTATGTATGTATGTATGTATGTATGTATGTATGTATGTATGTATGTATGTATGTATGTATAACTAGGCAAGTCAGTACAAAACAAATTCTTATTTACAATGATGGCCTACCGGGGAACAGTGGGTTAACTGCCTTGTTCAGGGGCAGTTCAACGACAGATTTTTACCTTGTCATCTCGGTGATTCGATCCAGCAACCTTTCATTTAATGGCCCAATGCTCTAAATAGTAGTCTACCTGCTGCCCCCTAACTCTGATTACTATTTGGTCTATATGACCTCACTGGGGTAAGTTTAAGTTGTGGCTGACATGGCACATTGTCTCCAGTTAATCTGGGATGTTATGGAAGAAAGAGGGCATTGTGTTGTGCTAGATATCACACCCAAGTATAAAACAGCATTCTTGTCTCTAACCTTTAGAGTTAACCAGTCACAACCTGAACACAACCTGGAGCACAGTAGCCAGCCTGATTGAAGGGAGTTGGCTGTTGTGGTGTAACTGGTCTTACAGTGTAATATGCACCCTCAAGGATATGTGTTTCTCTCACAGCTAAATCTCATTAGTATGTCTTAATCAAGGCTTAGTGACAGCGAGGCGTCAGTCCATCACGCACGCACGCACGCGCAGCCTGCATCAGTCTAAGGTCACCCTAATAGGGAACTTTAACTGGCCCAGGTCACAGTGCAGTTCTATGGGAGCAGGAGGAGCACGGAGCCCAGTATCCATCATACTGAGGCCTCCCAGCCCTGCTCAGCCCAGCTCCCTCACTCCCCTCTGGGAGCTCCACTCACTTTCTCAGAGGAGAGCTTTTTAATGTTCTGAGCTAATCCCTCAATTACTAACCCCTCACTCATTAAACCCTAACCCCTCACCCAATGTCAGTAACTCCTGACTGTATTGGAGGCCAAGGGGGCTGTGCTGCTGACAAAGTTGAAACATGCATTCGCTAACCTCTGACCTCTTAGCCAGAAAAGGACTGGCCACCCCTCAGAGCCTGATTCCTCTCTAGGTTTCTTACTACATTTCTGGCTTTCCAGGGAGTCTTTCATAGCCACTGTGCTTCTGTATCGGCATTGCTTGCTGATTGGGGTTTTAGGCTGGGTATCTGTATTAGAGGTCGACGATTAATCGAAATGGCCTATTAATTAGGGCCGATTTCAAGTTTTCATAACAATCGGAGATTGGTATATTTGGACACCGATTTGGCCTATTTTTTTTTTTTTTTTACACCTTTATTTAACTAGGCAAGTCAGTTAAGAAGGCATTCTTATTTTCAATGACGGCCTAGGGACGGTGGGTTAACTGCCTTGTTCAGGGGCAGATTTTTACCTTGTCAGCTCAGGGATTCAATCTTGCAACCTTACAGTTAACTAGTCCAACGTTCTAACATCCTGCCTCACATTGCACTCCACGAGGAGTCTGCCTGTTACGCGAATGCAGTAAGCCAAGGTACGTTGCTAGCTAGCATTAAACTTATCTTATAAAAATCAATCAATCATAATCACTAGTTAACTAGACATGGTTGATGATATTACTAGTTTATCTAGCTTGTCCTACGTTGCATATAATCGATGCGGTACGTATCATTGCTCCAATGTGTACCTAACCATAAACATCAAGGCCTTTCTTAAAATCAATACACAGAAGTATATATTTTTAAACCTGCATATTTAGCTAAAAGAAAACCAGGTTAGCAGGCAATATTAACCAGGTGAAATTGTGTCTCTTCTCTTGCGTTCATTGCACACAGTCAGTGTAAATGCAACAGTTTGGGCCGCCTAATTTGCCAGAATTTTACGTAATGATGACATAACATTAAAGGTTGTGCAATGTAACAGCAATATTTAGACTTAGCCACCCGTTAGATAAAATACGGAACGGTTCTGTATTTCACTGAAAGAATAAACGTCTTGTTTTCGAGATGATAGTTTCCGGATTCGACCATATTAATGACCTAAGGCTCGTATTTCTGTGTGTTATCATGTTATAACTAAGTCTATGATTTGATAGAGCAGTCTGACTGAGCGATGGTAGGCACCAGCAGGCTCGTAAGCATTCATTCAAACAGCACTTTCGTGCGTTTGCCAGCAGCTGTTTATGACTTCAAGCCTATCAACTCTCGAGATTAGGCTGGTGTAAACGATGTGACATGGCCAGCTAGTTAGCGGGGTGAGTAGTTGTTCCCCTTGCTCTGCATGGGTAACGCTGCTTCGAGGGTGGCTGTTGTCGATGTGTTCCTAGTTTGAGCACAGGTAGGAGCGAGGAGAGGAACGGAAGCTATACTGTTACACTGGCAATACTAAAGTGCCTGAAAGAACATCCAATAATCAAAGGTATATGAAATACAAATGGTATAGAGAGAAATAGTCCTATAATTCCTATAATAACTACAACCTAAAACTTCTTACCTGGGAATATTGAAGACTGATGTTAAAAGGAACCACTAGCTTTCATATGTTCTCATGTTCTGAGCAAGGAACTTAAACGTTAGCTTTCTTACATAGCACATATTGCATTTTTACTTTCTTCTCCAACACTTTGTTTTTGCATTATATAAACCAAATTGAACATGTTTCATTATTTATTTGAGGCTAAATTGATTTTATTGACATGTTATATTAAGTTAAAATAAGTGTTCATTCAGTATTGTTGTAATTGTCATTATTACAAATACATTTAAAAAAAAGAAATAGGCCGATTAATCGGTATCGGCTTTTTTTGGTCCTCCAATAAATTGGTATCGGCGTTGAAAAATCATATTCGGTCGACCTCTAATCTGTATAGCAGTTTGTGACAACTGCTGATGTAAAAAGGACTTCAAAAAATACATTTGATTCATTTCCCCCTAACCCCTCAGTCACTGCTATTGGTCACAGGGGCTGTGGCAAGGAAGGGAAGTGAAACCTGTATGCCTGCCTCACTGACATACCGGGCATGGAGTGACTTCATGTGGCAGGGAGTTGTGCAATGTCCTACAACTGATTTTGTTTTTTAGAGAGTTTACAAGGAATGCTTTGTGCTGCTTCAGTCTGGAACCCTCAGCTCTTGTATGGAACCCTCAGCTCTTGTCCTGTGATAGTTTGTGTTTGTGAACACCTGCATCATCCTCTCCAGTCTCCACTAGTCTGTAGTCTGGTACAGTAGTATACTGGGGAGTGGAGGCTCTCTAAGTCAGTGGAGGAGTGGGTCAGCTAGCGCAGTCTGTAAGTAGTAGAAGTTAACCCTGTAGTGGTTTAATAAGCCCTGTCATCCTCTAGCTCAGGGTTTGTTAAACTATGGGTCGGCAGCCAAAGTGGGCCCTGGGCACTTGAGGTGGGTTGCGAGTTATGAGAATATACCTAGATTTGCACACTATTTCTTCTTAATTTGGGTCATTGGAGGACGATTAGGGTCCCGGGAGGACTGTCGGGTTGAATGATGGACATTATACAGTGGAGTGTATGAGAGACAGGACAGCCAGGCATGACTACAGGCAGCTATAGGGCAGACTCTTCGCAGCTGTCTGAGGCTATGGCGGGCAGAGAGGAGTTTTTTAAAACGTCTGAGCCCTTTCTGTTGGAATGGTTTTCCTGAACCTTCTTGCTACCGTACATTATCACAGAAGACCAGCATAATTTGTGAAGAGTTGTTTTGTTGTGGCTGGTGAGCTGTCGTTTTGTATTCTCTCCCACTAGTCCCTCTCTGTCTGTCTGTAGCCAGTAGCCATATCATAACTTGGCCTACCTGTCTGTCCCTATATTCAGACAGTGATTGTTCCGTGGCGGCTCCACTGTGACGCTGGTGCTCTGATAACCCTAGCCCAGGCCCGCTCATATGGGCCCTCTGACACCATTACGGGTGTGTGTGTGTGTCGAGTCAAGGACGTCTGCTAGCAGCCAGGCACCTCGTGAATGAGGAGAGGCATCCTTATCCCTGCTGTTGTTAGTAGTATAAAGACCCTGATTGACTGAATACCAGGCGGGTCTAACAATCAAGAGTGTTTGCGGTATGTTCATTCCTCTGTTAGGGTGTCTGAGTAACATTCTGTAGGTTGTGTCTCTGATGATACCTGGCTAGTATGCTGCTTCTCACCAGAGCTAGTCTAGGGAAGAATTTGTGATTTAGCCTGAAATATAGGCCTAGCTGTGACAGCCCATCCTCTTAGCTACTGTAGTATACGTATGGTACAGTGCAAGCTAATTTTTCTAAATTCCCCTGTTTGTAATAATGTAATGTAATAGGCTGTGTAACACAGAGGTCAATAACCTGCAGTAGTCAGTCAGTGCCATGTGTTATTATTTGGCCATGATGACTTTGTTGTTTACTCTCAGGTGAATGTGTTAGCAGCAAGGGACTGACAAGCCTTTTCATTATGTGAGCGAGGGGAAACGCTATGTGTGTGTATTGTGCACTTGTTCAATGCGCGACTTTGCACACACACGCGCGTGTTTGTGATATAAAGTTGTGTAAGGGATAGCCCGGCTCTATCCAGCGTGGTTGATTGGAGCAGATGGTGTATGTTAAATCTGTGTAAGCTGGAATGATTCAGAGTATGCTGCTGCTAGCTCCTGCCTAGTGTGACGCTTATAGCTGTAATACTGCTGTACTACTCAACACCATCACCCTGACCCCTGGAAAGGTCAAGACATATCCCGTGTGTGTGTCGTTATAGCTGTAATACTGCTGCAGTACTCAACACCACCATCAGCTTTTACACAGAAGCGTGAGTGTCCTGACCTCTGGAAATGTGCTCTCCCCTCAATCTTAGCTAGCTAATTAGTTATACTGTTTCTAAATTAAATCTGGTGACATAACAATGATGACAAAAGTGTTTCCTATTAATTATTTGCCTCCTTTTGAAATGTCATTGTGTTTCTAAGCCACAGTAATGCACTTTTCCCTAAATCTTCATCGGCACTAGTGATGCACATGCACATTTTTGGCAAATACCGATATCCAATATTTTCCTTTAAAAAAAAACTATACCGATATTTAAAATGTTACTGTCCTTTTAAGCATTCTAGTACAGTTAAATAGTTGAAACACACACACTGACCAAAAAGTTATTTTGTTGCCATTTATGTATGTCCCCATTACCCAATCCATTGTAAAGGGTTTAAACACTGTTTCCTATGCTTGTTCAATGAACCATAAACAATTAATGAACATGCACCTGTGGAACGGTTGTTAAGACACTAGCTTACAGACAGTAGGCAATTAAGATCACAGTTATGAAAACTTAGGACACTAAAGAGGCCTTTCTACTGACTCTGAAAAACACCAAAAGAAAGATGCCCAGGGTCCCAGCTCATCTGCGTGAACGTGCCTTAGGCATGCTGTTAGGAGGCATGAGGACTGCAGATGTGGCCAAGGCAATAAATTGTAATGTCCGTACTGTGAAACACCTAAGACCATACTACAGGGAGACAGAACAGACAGTTGATCGTCCTCGCAGTGGCAGACCACATGTAACAACACCTGCACAGGATCGGTACATCCGATCAACACACCTGCGGGACAGGTACAGGGCGGCAACAACCACTGCCCGAGTTACACCAGGAACGCACAATCCCTCCATCAGTGCTCAAACTGTCCACAATAGGCTGAGAGAGGCTGGACTGAGGGCTTGTAGGACTGTTGTAAGACAGGTCCTCGCCGGCAACAACGTCGCCTATGGGCACAAACCCACCGTTGCTGGACCAGACAGGACTGGCAAAAAGTGCTCTTCACTGACACTTCGCGGATTGGTCTCACCAGGGGTGATGGTCGGATTCGTGTTTATCGTTGAAAGAATGAGCGTTACACTGAGGTCTATACTCTGGAGTGGGATCGATTTGGAGGTGGAGGGTCCGTCATGGTCTGGGGCGGTGTGTCACAGCATCATCGGACTGAGCTTGTTGTCATTGCAGGCCATCTCAACGCTGTGCATTACAGGGAAGACATCCTCCTTCCTCATGTGGTACCCTTCCTGCAGGCTCATCCTGACATGACCCTACAGCATGACAATGCCACCAGCCATACTGCTCGTTCTGTGCATGATTTCCTGCAAGACAGGAATGTCAGTGTTCTGCCATGGCCAGCGACAAGCCCGGATCTCAATCCCATTGAGCACGTCTGGGACCTGTTGGACCGGAGGGTGAGGGCTAGGGGAATTCCCCCCCCCAGAAATGTCTGGGAACTTGCAGGTGCCTTGGTGGAAGAGTTGGGTAACATCTCACAGCATGAACTGGCAAATATGGTGCAGTCCATGATGAGGAGATGCACTGCAGTACTTAATGCAGCTGGTGGCCACCCCAGATACTAACGGTTACTTTTGACCCCCCCCCCCCTTTGTTCAGGGACACATTATTCCATTTCTGTTAGTCACATGTCTGTAGAACTTTATCAGTTTATGTCTGTTGTTGAATCTTATGTTCATACAAATATTTACACATGCTAAGTTTGCTGAAAATAAACGCAGTTGACAGTGAGAGGACGTTTCTTTTTTTGCTGAGTTTATTTATAAACCTTCCTCCTGTATTGATGGTTCTCTTCCCTCAGCCACTTTATCTATCTAATGTAGATGACCTGAGCTGATAGACAGACCGCTCACAGTGTCATCCTGATCACTATCAGGCTCTACAGTGAGAGGGATCAGCAGCAGGGTGGCTCTACAGTGAGAGGGATCAGCAGCAGGGTGGCTCTACAGTGAGAGGGATCAGCAGCAGGGTGGCTCTACAGTGAGAGGGATCTGCAGCAGGGTGGCTCTACAGTGAGAGGGATCAGCAGCAGGGTGGCTCTACAGTGAGAGGGATCAGCAGCAGGGTGGCTCTACAGTGAGAGGGATCAGCAGCAGGGTGGCTCTACAGTGGTAGGGATCAGCAGCAGGGTGGCTCTACAGTGAGAGGGATCAGCAGCAGGGTGGCTCTACAGTGAGAGGGATCAGCAGCAGGGTGGCTCTACAGTGAGAGGGATCAGCAGCAGGGTGGCTCTACAGTGGGAGGGATCAGCAGCAGGGTGGATCAGCAGCAGGGTGGCTCTGACTCAGATCATGGACAGATCACTTTCTATTTGTTTATTCCCCTGGGGTCCTCCTTTCTTTCACACAATACTTTATAGCAGAGCTCTCTGAACCTGTTCCTGGAGACCTACCGTCCCAGGGCTCAACGCTGAACTTTTTTACAAGGAGCATGTGTGCCCCAAAGTTAAAAATAAATAAATGTAGGACCACAGTGAAAAGTATTTTTAGATACTAAAGCTAGAATCCTTAATTTTTCTAGGCACTCTGATGCTCCTAAATAAAATTGTCAGGTTGCTGGGCCTCCCGAGTGGCGCAGAGGTCTAAGGCACTGCAGTGCTTGAGCCGTCACTACAGACTAAGGTTCGATCAAGGGCCGTGTCGCAGCTGTCCGCGACCAGGAGACCCATGAGGCGACACAATTGACCCGGCGTCGTACAGTTTAGGGGAAGGTTTGGTCAGCCGGGATGTCCTTTTCCCATCGCGCTCTAGCGACTCCTGTGGTGGGCCGGGCACATGCACACTGCACGGTCGCCAGGTGTACAGTGTTTCCTCTGACACATTGGTGTGGCTGTCTTCCGGGTTAGGTGGGCGTTGTTAAGAAGCAGTGAGGCTTGGCAGGGTTGTGTTTCTGAGGACTCATTGCTCTCAACCTTCGCCTCTCCAGAGTCCGTACAGGAGTGGCAGCGATGGGACAGGACTCTACCAATTGGATATCACAAAATTGGGGGGAAAAAGGTGGTCAAAGAGAGAAATTCCAGGTCGCACAACAAATATTTTATATATATGCGAGTGAAATGGTCACAAATCAAATCACACTATAGAGCCCTGGGTCCTGTAGGTTTTCATTCCAACCCTAATCTAGCACACCTGATTCTAATAATTAGCTGGTTGATTAGCTGATCAGGTTAGTTACAACTGGAGTGAACCTACAAGAGGGTAGCGCTCCAGGAACAGGATTGGAGAGCCTGGCCTGTGTGAACAGTACACTTCCCTTCAGTAGCCTGTCTGTGATAACTATGGGGAAATCTCAATTGCATACTCCTAGCATCCTCTCTCCTTCAAACCCATTTGATGAGAAGGCCAGAGGCTCTGACCCCCCCAAACCCATTGGAGGGGAAGGTCAGAGGGGCGGTGCGCCTGGCCTTCTCCTCCAATGGGTTTTGAGGAGTGAGGATGCTAGGAGTATGCAATTGAGATTCTCCCCATGGCCTAATTCTCCCTTCCTTCCTGCATCTGGAGTGCCTGCTTCCTCTAGTGACACACACACACAGTACCATTCTCACCTCACTTATTGCGATTTTCCTTCCTGCACCTGGAGTGCCACATTCCACCTGAGTGCCCCCTCTGTGACTGTCACACTCCTGTGGGTGGACACACACCTGCCTCACCCATCACTTCACCTAACACTCCTGGAAACTTTAGCTCTCACAGCAAATATCTGAAGAATGTAAACAAAGCAAATGAACTGTGATCTAGACCCTGGTAGACAATCCTCATGCAAAATAGATTCCGGACCAGCTTTAGCTGTTAGCCTGGCTGTCTTTCAAGTAGCCTGAAGAATCCCTCAGATGTAGGCTAATGACCTGAGGTAATGAATAAACCCGTTGTATCTTGTTCGCCTGTGGGATGTGTGCCAGTGTTGGCTCGAGACTGGGTTACGTACAGAGTCTGCTAGCATAAGCTTGCTAGTGTTAGCCTGCATTTAGGCTGTGTGAGACTAAAGGATGCAGTGAGAAAGCTAGCATAGCATTAGCAGTTAGCTTGTAAGCATGAAACTGGGTCACTGGTAGCTAAGCGACTTAACTCCAACATATGTCTTCTACAGCGGTCCAATGCAGCCGTTTTTAAAAATCTCAATATCAAATAATTTCTGGGTAACAATTAAGTACTTTACAGGGATTGTTTTAAATTAAAATGGTCAAAAAGTAACAACATAGCTTCTTAGCAAAGAGCAATTTCTCAAGCAAGAATTTTGCTAGGTCTGTCTGGGAGTGGTCTGATTGGGGAGGGGGAAACTGAACTAGTAGTTATTGGCAGAGAGATTTGGAACTCTTTCTTATTGGTCTATTAACTAGTCACCAGGCAGGCCAAAACTCCATCCCACCAAAACAGGCTCAAATTTCAGGCAGACTTTTCAAACAGCTCTTACACTAAAAGGGCATTATCATAATTGTCACAATTTATTTTATTTTTTTAAATATATTTTTTACCTTAATTTTACTAGGCAAGTCAGTTAAGAACAGGTTCTTATTTTCAATGATGGCCTAGGAACAACAATTTCACAGTATTCTTCCAACCTGTGTGGAAATATACATATAAAGAAAACACTGGCAAATCATGTTTTTTGACTGCATTGGTCCTTTAACCTCTAGCGTCGAGCAATCCCGTATCCGGGAGCGTAATATAGCATCAAGCTCATTAGCATAACGCAACGTTAACTATTCATGTAAATCGCAAATGAAATGAAAAATATATTCACTCACAAGCTTAGCCTTTTGTTAACAACACTGTCATCTCAGATTTTCAGAATATGCTTTTCAACCATAGCTACACAAGCATTTGTGTAAGAGTATTGATAGCTAGCATAGCATTAAGCCTAGCATTCAGCAGGCAACATTTTCACAAAAACAGGAAAAGCATTCAAAGAAAATAATTTACCTTTGAAGAACTTCGGATGTTTTCAATGAGGAGACTCTCAGTTAGATCGCAAATGTTCAGTTTTTCCAAAAAGATTATTTGTGGAGAGAAATCGCTCCGTTTTGTTCATCACGTTTGGCTAAGAAAACCCCCCGAAAATTCAGTCATTACAACGCCAAACTTTTTTCAAAATTAACTCCATAATATCGACAGAAACATGGCAAACGTTGTTTAGAATCAATCCTCAAGGCGTTTTTCACATATCTATTCGATGATAAATCATTCGTGGCAGTTGACTTTCTCCTCTGAAGCAAATGGTAAAATGCACACAGCTGGAGATTACGCAATAATTTCGACAGAGGACACCAAGCGGGCACCTGGTAAATGTAGTCTCTTATGATCAATCTTCCAATGATATACCTACAAATACGTCACAATGCTGCAGACACCTTGGGGAAACGCCAGAAAGTGTAGGCTCATTCCTGGCGCATTCACAGCCATATAAGGAGACATTGGAAAACAGCGCCCTCAAAATCTGGGCCATTTCCTGTTTGAAATGTCAGCTTGGTTTCGCCTGTAGCATCAGTTCTGTGGCACTCACAGATAATATATTTGCAGTTTTGGAAACGTCAGAGTGTTTTCTTTCCAAAGCTGTCAATTATATGCATAGTCGAGCATCTTTTCGTGACAAAATATCTTGTTTAAAACGGGAAACTTTTTTTATCCAAAAATTAAAAGAGTGCCCCCTATATCGAAGAAGTTAAGTTGTGATGCGCCCAGAAGAGTGTGCTCCAGTACTGGTAAAAATGTCCATTATTTTTATGCTTACCTTGTATATGTTTGTCTGTAACTGCAAGCTTTTCTTTGGGTGCTGAAATCTGTAGTAGTCTGTCAAATTGCGCCCCGCAATCCACTTTGTACCAATGAAGTAGGAAGTTAGCGAATTCAAACATGCAGTAACTCAATACTTATAAAATATATACAATTATTTAATGCTTACTGTGCACCTGTGCTTGTCCTGATTGCTATAGAGTTGTCAGTTTTGAATCCATAGTTTTTGATAAATAGCCTTCTCTGTTTCCCCTGCCAAATCAAAAACATCTGATTTTTGATGGGTTGCTTAAAATGTTACTTTTGTCAAAAACTACGGATTTCAGCACCCGAAGTAAAGCTTGCAGTTACACAGGACAAACCTAGAGAAGGAAAACATTAAATAATGGACAGCTTTACAATTATTGACTGATAGTGACTCGATGTAGTTGGCGGTACATTCTTCTGGGTGAATCACAACTTCTCTCCGTAGAAGACATTATACACCAAGTGTACAAAACATTAGCAACACCTGCTCTTTTCATGACATAGACTGCCCAGGTGAATCCAGGTGAAAGCTATGATCCCTTATTGATGTCACATGTTAAATCCACTTCAATCAGTGTCGATGAAGGGGAGGAGACAGGTTAAATAAGGATTTTTAAGCCTTGACACAATTGAGACACGGATTGTGTGTGTGCCTGTGGGTGTGTGCCTGTGTGTGTGTGTGTGTGCCTGTGTGTGTGTGCCTGTGTGTGCGCGTGTGCTCGCGCAATTTCAGTGGGTGAATAGGCAAGACAAGATATTTAAGTGCCTCTGAACAGGGTGTGGTAGTAGGTGCCAGGCGCACCGGTTTGATTGTATCAAGAACTGCAACACTGCAGGGTTTTTCACATTAAACAGTTTCCTGGGCCAGCTACCCTGTGGAAGGCTTTCGATGCCTTGTAGAGTCTATGCCCTGACAAATTAGAAGTGCTAGCATTAGGAGTTAGCTTCCTAGCTGTAGGCTGTGTGAGATCGGGTTAGGATGCAGTGAGAGAGCTAGCGATGTTAGCAGTGAGGTCAGCAGTTAGTTTATCTTTTTCCTGCTCTGACAATAACAGGTAACCTGAGGATTAGAAACTCTCTCCCTCGCACTTTCTCTCGATCTGACGTTCTGTAGTGTTTTATATTTTATTTAACTAGGCAAGTCAGTTAAGAACAAATTGTTATTTACAATGACGGCCAAACCTGGACGACGCTGGGCTAATTGTGCGCCGCCCTATGGGACTCCCAATCACGGCCGGATGTTATATAGCCTGGATTTGAACCAGGGACTGTAGTGACGCCTCTTGCACTGAGATGAAGTGCATTAGGCTGCCACGGTTAATATGTGAAATTAGGTGGGTGATTGCTATACGTTAACCCCCTCCCTCCCCCTCCAGGCCAGTCTGTCTGTGTGGGGATGGGGGGGTCTAGGAGTGGTGCTGTTCCTCATCACTTTTGGACCCTTCGCTATCTTCTACCTGGCCTTCTATATCTGCTGCGTTGTAGGCGGGTAAGTGTGTAAAACCTGTTTGAAGTTAAATCCTTTATAGATGTGTTTATGTGAAATGATCTGTCTTGGTTGTATCCCAGCTTTCAATAGGTTTTTACTGAGATTACTAATGAATCTGGTTTACCTGTCTTCTTCCTCTTTTCCTCCCCCTTCCACTCTTCTCCCTCTCTCCTCTCCTCCTCCAGTGGTTTTGCGGTCACTCTGTTGTTTGGGAAGACCAACTCAGAGAGACATCTTGAGAAGTGTGAACACTCCTACCTGCCAGCCACGCAAACGGGTATACTGAAGGTAGGATGCACACACTCACCAACACACACTCACACAAATTACTCTCTCTCCCCTCCCCCTCCATCTCTTTCTTTATCTCTCTCTCCCCCCCAGACGTTGGATGAGATGAGGTTGGAGCAGAAGCCTATAAAGATAGACAGGAGACTGACTGGCTCCAACTACATAGACGAGCCTCTGCAACAGGTAAGTAACAGATGGATGAAGAATGGGCAAGTGAAAACAAACGGAGAGGGAGCACAGTGCTGACACACAGCCTGATGACACAGATACTTTCTGCTTACTGGGCTCTGTCTATACAACTGTGATTGAAGCCAAGTCACCAGTTTTAGTCTGCAACTATCTCAATGCAGACATTTATGTCTCTGTAGCGAAGGGATGTGTTTGAATTTCTGCCTGTCTTAGTGGATGTTTATGTACGTGTCTCAGTGTTGAACATAACATAGATATTCCCTCTGTTAGTCCTAGAGAATGATAGCTGTGACTGAAATGTGTCCACTGAAGGGCTAGTTAGTTGCTATAGCAGCCAGATAAAGTGAGGACATGTCTTTAAGTAGCCTAATTAGATCATGACCTGCCTGGATCAGCAGCCCCACTGTCTCTCTGTGTGTGTGTGTGTGTGTGTGTGTGTGTGTGTGTGTGTGTGGGTCCTGCGTGGTTTATCTCCCTCTTGTGTTCTGTATGGCCACTGTGGGTTTAATGAAAATGGACTTCTCACCTACAATAATGACTGGCCAGTTTCTCTCACTCACACTCTCTCCCTCTCCAGGTCATCCAGTTTGCATTGAGAGATTATATTCAGTATTGGTATTACACTCTGAGTGAGGATGAGTCTTTCCTGCTGGAAATCAGACAGACTGTCCAGAACGCTTTGGTCCAGTTCTCTACACGGTAACATTCTATTACTGCTATATTACTGGTGATTTACTGCTCTTCCTTACTTCTCTATAACTACTGTGTTATTATTATACAGGTCTAAAGAGGTGGACTGGCAGCCTTATTTCACCACCAGACTGGTGGATGACTTCGCTACTCACCTCCGAGTCTTCAGAAAGGCCCAGGACAGACTGGAGCGCAGGGATGACAATAAACAGAGTAGGAATACACATCCACCGACAGACAGGCGCTCTCTCTCTGACATGATGATGATGATTGTGCTGTTGTTGATGGTGTTAATTGTGGTAATGACAATTGTGTTGATGAAGGTGATGCTTGTGGTGATGTGTTTCTAGGGGACTTGTCGGAGGAGATGGTGGAGTCATTTTTTGAGGCGGAGGTAGAGATGGAGAGGAGCGTCTGCAGAGATGTGGTCTGCACCTCCCTGAAGGATGAAGAAGGTAGACACACACACACTTTCCATTAGAGTGAGGAAGGGAGGGGGGGTGCAACTCAATATTAGGAAGGTGTTCCTAATGTTTGGTATACTCGGTGTACATCATAATGTTGACATTCAGGTACTGACGTCTCTGTGTGTGTCTCTGTGTCAGGGTTCCTGAGGGACTTGTGTGAGGTGCTGCTCTACCTTTTACTACCTCCTGGAGACTTCCACAACAAGAACATGAGATACTTCCTCAGGGTGAGACACACACACACACACACACAAAAGCAGACATGCACAAGACAAGCACACACTCACACTGTGACACAAACACCAACATGAAATTGAGTGTGATGTGTGGTCCTGAGTGGCTCAGTCAGTAGAGCATGGCGCTTGCAACACCAAGGGTTGTGCGTTCGATACCCGCTGGGGCCACCAATACATCATTATCTACGCATGAATGTAAGAGGATAAAAGCCGTCTACTAAATGGCATGAAGTAATATTTTATGTGATGTAATTTGATTGTGTCCATGTCCCAGGAGATTCTGGCGCGAGGCGTTCTCCTTCCTCTGGTCAACCAGCTGAGTGATCCTGATTACATCAACCAGTTTGTTATCTGGATGGTCAGTATCAGTAATCACGTTGATAATCAATATCGTTATTGGAATCTTTTATCAATATTACCACTTGATCAACCAGTTGTAGAAGGTTAGTAGAGATCAATAACTTTTATCAATACAACTGATATAAATGTTATATAAACGCGTGTATGTGTGTAGATCCGGGACTCTAGCTGTAACTACGAGGCGTTTATGAACATCTTGAAGCTGACAGACAAAGTGTCTGAGCTGGAGGCTGTTAAAGACAAGGCCCTGGAGGAACTACAGTACCTACGATCACTGGACACCGCAGGAGATGGTACACACACACACACACACACAGACATGCATGACGCCACACTTTTACCATAAAGTAAACTCAGCAAAAAAAGAAATGTCCCCTTTTCAGGACCTTGTCTTTCAAAGATAATTCATAAAAATCAAAATAACTTCACAGATCTTCATTGTAAAGGGTTTAAACACTGTTTCCCATGTTTGTTCAATGAACCATAAACAATTAATGAACATGCACCTATGGAACGGTTGTTAAGACACTAGCAGCTTACAGACGGTAGGCAATTAAGGACAGTTATGAAAACTTAGAACACTGAAGAGGCCTTTGTACTGACTCTGTAGAACACCAAAAGAAAGATGCCCTGGGTCCCTGCTCATCTGTGTGAACGTGCCTTATGCATGCTGCAAGGAGGCATGAGGACTGTAGATGTGGCCAGGGTCCCTGCTCATCTGTGTGAACGTGCCTTAGGCATGCTGCAAGGAGGCATGAGGACTGTAGATGTGGCCAGGGCAATAAATTGCAATGTCCGTACTGTGAGATGCCTAAGACGGCGCTAAACGGAGACAGGATGGACAGCTGATCGTCCTCGCAGTGGCAGACCACGTGTAACAACACCTGCACAGGATCGGTAAATTTGAGCATCACACCTGCGGGACAAGTACAGGATGGTAACAACAACTGCCCGAGTTCCACCAGGAACGCACAATCCCTCCATCAGTGCTCAGACTGTACGCAATAGGCTGAGAGAGGCTGGACTGAGGGCTTGTAGGCCTGTTGTAAGGCAGGTCCTCACCAGACATCATTGGCAACAACGTTGCCTTTGGGCACAAACCCACCGTCGCTGGACCAGACAGGACTGGCAAAAAGTGCTCTTTACTGACGAGTCGTGGTTTTTTTATCACCAGGGTGATGGTCGGATTCGCGTTTATCGTTGAAGGAATGAGCGTTACACCGAGGCCTGTACTCTAGAGTGGGATCAATTTGGAGGTGGAGGGTCCGTCATGGTCTGAGGCGGTGTGTCACAGCATCATCGGACTGAGCTTGTCGTCATTGCAGGCAATCTCAACGCTGTGCGTTACAGGGAAGACATCCTCCTCCCTCATGTGGTACCCTTCCTGCAGGCTCATCCTGACATGACCCTCCAGCATGACAATGCCACCAGCCATACTGCTCGTTCTGTGCGTGATTTCCTGCAAGACAGGAATGTCAGTCTTCTGCCGTGGCCAGCGACGAGCCCGGCTCTCAATCCCATTGTCCACGTCTGGGACCTGTTGGATCGGAGGGTGAGGGCTAGGGCCATTCCTCCTAGAAATGTCTGGGAACTTGCAGGCCTTGGTGGAAGAGTGGGGTAACATCTCACAGCAAGCACGGGCAAATCTGTTGCAGTCCGTGAGGAGATGCACTGCAGTACTTAATGCAGCTGGTGGCCACACCAGATACTGACTGTTACTTTTGATTTTGACCCCTCCTTTGTTCAAGGACACATTATTCAATTTCTGTTAGTCTGTGGAGCTTCTTCAGTTTATGTCTCAGTTGTTGAATCTTGTTATGTTCATACAAATATCTACACATGTTAAGTTTACTGAAATAAACGCAGTTGACAGTAAGAGGATGTTTTTTTGTTGCTGAGTTTATACATACAATCCCCCCAAAATATATTTATTAATCTCTCATTCTCCTCTCATCTCCCTCCATTCCATTCCTTCCCTCTTTCTCTCCCTCTCTCAGATATCAATGTTATAAAGAATCAGATCAACAGTCTGTTGTTTGTGAAGAAGGTCTGTGAGACCAGGATACAGAGGCTACAGTCAGGGAAGGTCAGACATGGGGTATTATGGAGAGTTTGATGAACAGTGAAAATGAGTTTGACACACTTACTAAACCTCTTTCTCACGCTTTCCATCTCTCCTTATCTCCACCTCTCTATCACTGCTGTAGGAAGTGGATACTCTGAAACTAGCAGCTAATTTGGGCAAGCTGTGCATCATCCCACTGGAACACGTCCTTGTTCACAACATCGCCTTGCAATTCTTTATGGGTTTGTACTGTACCACACACACAACATGCAAGCCAAGTTGTTTTTATATTTTATTTAACCTTTATTTTTTTTACCTTTATTTAACAAAGTAGACCTGTTGAGAACAAGTTCTCATTTATAACTGCGACCTGGCCAAGATGAAGCAAAGCAGTAGAACACATAGAATAAACAAACATACAGTCAATAACACAATAGAAAATCTGTATACAGTGTGTGTAAATGAAGGAGGAAAGGCAATAAATAGGCCATAGTGGCGAAGTAATTACAATTTAGCAATTAACACTGTAGTGACAGATGTGCAGATGAGGATGTGCAAGTAGAAATACTGGTGTGCAAAAGAGCAGAATTTATCATTATTATATTTTTTTTAAGTATGGGGATGAGGTAGGTAGGTGGTTGGATGGGCTATTTACAGATCGGTAAGCTGCTCTGACAGCCGACGCTTGAAGTTAGTGAGGAAGATATAAGACTCCAGCTTCAGTGATTTTTGCAATTCGTTCCAGTCATTGGCAGCAGAGAACTGGAAGGAAAGGCGGCCAAATGGGTGTTGGATTTGGGGATGACCAGTGAAATATACCTGCTGGAGTGCCTGCTACGCGTGGGTGTTGTTATGGTGACCAGTGAGTTGAGATAAGGCGGGGCTTCACCTAGCAAAGACTTATAGATGACCTGGATCCAGTTGGTTTGGCGACGAATATGTAGCGAGGACCAGCCAACGAGAGCATACAGGTCGCAATGGTGGGTAGTATATGTGGCTTTGGTGACAAAACAGATGGCACTGTGATAGACTGCATCCAATTTGCTGAGTAGAGTGTTGGAGGCTATTTTGTAAATGACATCGCCGAAGTCAAGGATCGGTAGGATAGTCAGTTTTACAAGGGTATGTTTGGCAGCATTAGTGAAGGAGGCTTTGTTGCGAAATATGATTCTAGATTTAATTTAGGATTGGAGATGCTTAATTAATATGATTCTTGAAGGAGAGTTTACAGTCTAACCAGACACCTAGGTATTTGTAGTTGTCCACATTTTCTAAGTCAGAACTGTCCAGAGTAATGATGCTAGGCGGGCGGGTGCGGGCAGCTATCGGTTGAAGAGCATGCACTTAGTTTTACTTGTGTTTTAAGAGCAGTTGGAGGCCTCGGAAGGAGTGTTGTGTGGCATTGAAGCTTGTTTGGAGGTTTGTTAACACAGTGTCCAACCAGGAAAGTCAATTAAGAACAAATTCTTATTTACAATAAGTGCCTGCAAGAGTCAAATGGTCTCCGGTGGGGATGTGGGTTGGGGAAAAAACACAGACACAGACAGAAGACACTGGAAAAAGCACATACAACAGCAAACAAACTATGTATGTGAAGGCATGTGTGTGCCTGACAGTGGAGGGCTACATAGGAACATCCTCACCCCTTACCTCTAACCCTTGACCTCTACCCTCTTCTGTAGACTACATGCAGGCGGCTGGGGCCCAGGCAGAGCTGTTCTTCTGGCTGACAGTGGAGGGCTACAGAGTAACAGCCCAGCAACAACTAGAGGTGATGGTGGGATGGCAGAAGGATGGAAAGAAGGGTTCCACTCAAGGACTGCTGAAGGCTGCAGCATTAGGGGTCTATGAACAGTACCTGTCTGATAAGGTAACACACGACATACACATACACTTTCGCAACACGTGCACAAACCCACACATTTTCTTAAACTTTTGTCCACCTTTTTCTCTCTTTCTCCCTTTCTCCCTCTTCCCCTCTCTCTCTCTCTCCAGGCGTCCCCCAGGGTGCAAGTAGATGAGGTGTCTGTAGTCAAACTAAAAGAGAAGCTACAGAAGGAAGGAGACCCCACGCCAGAGATATTTGACGAGATCCAGAGAAAAGTGTGTTTTTGTTAGTCTGATGAAAAGGTTATCAACTGTCTGAGACTGTAACAGCTAGCAAGTATATTTGAGACCTTTGCACTCAATGTTTTGTTGTGGATCCCAATAAACTATTCCCATGTGTTCTGGTGTGTGTGCTGCAGGTGTATGACATGATGCTTCGTGATGAGAGGTACTACCCGTCGTTCAGACAGAGTCCCCTCTACATTAGGATGTTAGCTGAACTGGACATGCTCAAAGAACCGTCTTATAGAGGATCAGATGACGGAGATGGAGGTTAGTACGGTCTGCGTTGTAAGCATAGCTTAACCCTAACCCAGGGGTGAGAGGAGGGCCGAGTGTCTGCAGGTTTTTGCTTCTCCCTTTTATCAATGAAGGCAATTGATTAGTTAGGAACTCCCCTCACCTGGTTGTCTAGGTCTTAATTGGACACCTATTGAAAATAAATAACAAAACTAACAGGACACACGGCCCTCCATGGAATGAGTTTGATACCTCTGGCTCAACCCATTCCCCATAACTTTGAAGAGAAACTGTTGTCCTATATCTTGAACTATTTCTCTCTTCCTCTACAGAATCGTTCAACGGTTCTCCAACAGGAAGCATTAATCTAGTAAGTCCTCGTCAGTCCCTGAGACACACCAGCGCTCAGTGCAGTCATTAAATACAGCCAGCCCTAGTCACGGTACTGTCTTTTAGAACAGGTGTTATTGGACCTCTAGTGGTGTTCGCTGCCCTGCTATAGAGTTGTTAAGATTTAACAACTGTTAGGAAATGGTTGACTTTTGCTGCTGTTGAAGTAGCAGTATTGCTGCTGGTGATTGGCTGTTAGTACAGGGATTAACAGTATATCTGGTTCTTATTGGTTGTTTCTCTCCACTGTTTACAGTCTCTGGATGACCTTTCGAATTCCTGCCATGACGACAATATACAGCTACACGCCTTCATCTCTGACACAGGTACTCACACACTTGAATTCAGACTTGTGATATCCAGTCAGATGAGTGTGTTGTCTGTGGTGGGATGTGAGCATGCATTTAGTTTTACTAGTGTTTTAAGAGTAGTTGGAGGACTTAAGCTAGTGTGCTACTGAAAGTTAACGAACTACCATTGTTCTCTCACTTGCATGTGTGTCTACTGACTACTAATGTGGTTTCATTCAGATATGTGTGGGTACAACAGTAGTGGCCTTAAAAACATTACCCTGTCAAAATGCCTTGATGCTGTAAGAAGCGTAGATGCAGTGTTGTCTCCTAACACTACAAGACAGCAGTCCAGTGAGTTCCATTATTTATGGCATGGAATATGTATCTTGGATGATACAATAGCAAGCATGTTTTGACATTTGATTAATGTTTTCGATTGATTTTGGTTGGGCAGGGTGGGCAAGAATTTACAGTGGTGCGACGAGTAACTTTTGTTTTTCGGGCCAGAACTGTGTGTGTGCCTTTTTGGACTCCC
Source organism: Oncorhynchus masou masou (assembly GCF_036934945.1). NCBI lineage: Eukaryota > Metazoa > Chordata > Actinopteri > Salmoniformes > Salmonidae > Oncorhynchus > Oncorhynchus masou. The sequence continues at coordinate 23,606,225 of NC_088224.1, forward strand.
CCGACTAGCCCCCTCCTCCCCTCTCCATCACCCTTTGACCTGTAACCTCATCTCCTCACGTTAACCATCAACTTGTATCACTCATGTTACCATCTCATGTTGCTGCTACTTTTCTTTTTACACTTTCATTATTTCATCACCTTTACCATTTCTTCTCTTTTTCCTTCACTTATTCCTTTGCTACTTTTTGTCATCTGTCCTCATTCCCCTTCTCTGTCTGTGCGCTTCCTCTTTATCCTTTCTCCCTTCCCTCTCCTCCTTGCCCTCTCCTGCCTCCTCTTCCCCCTGGTCTCTGTGTATCAGTAGCTGATGCTTGTCTCCCCGGGGCTGGGTTGGGTATGGGGTTGGGGCTGCTGGGTGCTACAGGGGTGTGTAATGACCACGGCAAGACCTACGCCCTCTACGCCATCACCGTGTGCCGCCGTAACCACGACGGCAGCGAGGACTCCTGGAAAACCTACCGCCGCTACTCCGACTTCCACGACTTCCATATGAGGATCACGGAGCAGGTAAAGGTAAATATATGTGTTCCTATAACAAAGTCCTTCTGACTTCTAAGGTGTGTACATAGATATGGAAAGATGGCATACCTTCCATCCTTGCAATCGCATCGTCTGTGACAGCATCTCCATTTTAAAGTTGTATTAAAAGTTATACTTCTATGAGTCCGTTGGCATATTGTAAATAAACTGAAAAGGTGCATAACACCACCTAATGTGCTGGAGTGCGTATAGTCTGAACAGGTATAAAGCCAAGGTTGGTGATTTACTGCCTCCTGCACTTAAGGAATTTTGCTTACCTGGATGAAATGAAATGTGATCCTGTCTTGACCCATAGCAATTCCCACCCAATTGACTACTGTAAAATGGTGGAAGCCCCAATTGTGCTGCCCATGCTAAAAACAGACTTTGGTCCAAGTGCACCCTCCACCCATCTCTATGGATGTGTGTTGTACCTCCATTTTGGGAACCTGGCATGTATGTGTGTGTTTGATATATTCCAGTTTGAGAACTTGATGTCGATCCTGAAGCTGCCAGGGAAGAAGACGTTCAACAACATGGACAGAGACTTCCTGGAGAAGAGGAAAAAAGATCTCAACGCATACCTACAGGTGGGAGTGTGTAGTTATCTGTTACGTGGCTATGCCCATTCCTCTCTTCTCTCTGTGTGTGTAGTTGTTATATCTTTAGTATACCTGTTTTACGTGGCTATGCCCATTCCTCTCTTCTCTGTGTGTGTGTGTGTGTGTGTGTAGTTGTTATATCTTTAGTATATCTGTTTTACGTGGCTATGCCCATTCCTCTCTTCTCTCTGTGTGTGTGTGTAGTTGTTATATCTTTAGTATACCTGTTTTACGTGGCTATGCCCATTCCTCTCTTCTCTCTGTGTGTGTAGTTGTTATATCTTTAGTATACCTGTTTTACATGGCTATGCCCATTCCTCTCTTCTCTCTGTGTGTGTAGTTGTTATATCTTTAGTATACCTGTTTTACATGGCTATGCCCATTCCTCTCTTCTCTCTGTGTGTGTAGTTGTTATATTTCTCTCTGTGTGTGTGTAGTTGTTATATCTTTAGTATACCTGTTTTACGTGGCTATGCCCATTCATCTCTTCTCTCTCTCTGTGTGTGTAGTTGTTATATCTTTAGTATACCTGTTTTACATGGCTATGCCCATTCCTCTCTTCTCTCTCTGTGTGTGTAGTTGTTATATCTTTAGTATACCTGTTTTACATGGCTATGCCCATTCCTCTCTTCTCTTTCTGTGTGTGTAGTTGTTATATCTTTAGTATACCTGTTTTACGTGGCTATGCCCATTCTCTCTTCTCTCTGTGTGTGTGTAGTTGTTACATCTTTAGTATACCTGTTTTACGTGGCTATGCCCATTCCTCTATCTCTCTGTGTGTGTAGTTGTTATATCTTTAGTATACCTGTTTTACATGGCTATGCCCATTCCTCTCTTCTCTTTCTGTGTGTGTAGTTGTTATATCTTTAGTATACCTGTTTTACGTGGCTATGCCCATTCCTCTCTTCTCTTTCTGTCTGTGTGTAGTTATATCTTTAGTATACCTGTTTTACGTGGCTATGCCCATTCCTCTCTTCTCTTTCTGTCTGTGTGTAGTTATATCTTTAGTATACCTGTTTTACGTGGCTATGCCCATTCCTCTCTTCTCTTTCTGTCTGTGTGTAGTTATATCTTTAGTATACCTGTTTTACGTGGCTATGCCCATTCCTCTCTTCTCTTTCTGTCTGTGTGTAGTTATATCTTTAGTATACCTGTTTTACGTGGCTATGCCCATTCCTCTCTTCTCTTTCTGTCTGTGTGTAGTTATATCTTTAGTATACCTGTTTTACGTGGCTATGCCCATTCCTCTCTTCTCTGTGTGTGTGTGTGTGTGTGTGTAGTTGTTATATCTTTAGTATATCTGTTTTACGTGGCTATGCCCATTCCTCTCTTCTCTCTGTGTGTGTGTGTAGTTGTTATATCTTTAGTATACCTGTTTTACATGGCTATGCCCATTCCTCTCTTCTCTCTGTGTGTGTGTAGTTGTTATATCTTTAGTATACCTGTTTTATGTGGCTATGCCCATTCCTCTCTTCTCTCTGTGTGTGTATAGTTGTTACATCTTTAGTATACCTGTTTTACGTGGCTATGCCCATTCCTCTCTTCTCTCTCTGTGTGTTAGCTGCTGCTGAATCCAGAGATGATGAAGGCCTGTCCTACTCTGGTTCACTATGTCTATGATTTCCTGGAGAATAAGCAATACAGCAAGGGCAAGGGAGACTTCGCACGCAAGGTACACACACCACACACCACACACCACACACACACCAGATAGCCTAGCGGTTAAGAACTTTGGTCCAGAAACCGAAAGGTCGCTGGTTCGAGTCCCCGATCCGACTAGGTGAAAATTTCTGTCGACGTGTCCTTGAGCAAGGGACTGAACCCTAATTGCTCCTGTAAGCAGACACTCTTGCTCTGGGTAAGAATGTCTGCTAAATTATATATATTTTTTTACATGTAAAAACACACTCTCTACGGAATCGCTCACTACACTCACCTGTCGCGTGTTTGTCTGTGTGTGTCTCATTTACATTATTTAGCAGATGCTCTTATACAGTAGTGAGTGAATACATTTTCATACTGGTCCCCCATGGGAATCGAACCCACAACCCTGGCGTTGCAAGCGTCATTCTTTACCAACTGAGCCACATGTCTCAACAGATGGATACGTTTGTGAACCCGCTGCGTAGCTCGATGCGTAACGTGTCCAACGCAGTGAAGAGACTGCCAGATAGTCTGGCTGAAGGGATGAATACTGCTGCTGACAACATGGGACGCATGTCAGAGAAACTGGGCCAGGACATCAAACAGTCCATGTTCAAGGTAAGGACTCGACCGATTAGGGATGTGACAAATGGAAAACATTTCTTAACGTTTAAACTGAAAAAATCATATTGGTTTTCCGTTTAAAACGATAAGAAAAATGCACATAATTCCACGCAATGCCAGCAACAATTTAGGTCTCGCGGTATGTCCCTTTCAGATGGTTAAGCATTGCAGCTGTACTACGATTACTGTCCCTCAATTCCACCTTACAAAGTTTACATTTCCTTCTCATTTAACTTCTCACTGTATCGCCCTACAGGGCTTCGCTGCTGTCGCTCGTCTTTCTCTACCATTTTTCCAAAAAATGTTTTTGTTTTTTTTAACCTTTATTTAACTAGGCAAGTCAGTTAAGAACAAATTCTTATTTTCAATGACGGCCTAGGAACAGTGGGTTAACTGCCTGTTCAGGGGCAGAACGACAGATTTGTACCTTGTCAGCTCGGGGGTTTGAACTTGCAACCTTCCGGTTACTAGTCCAACGCTCTAACCACTAGGCTACACTACCGCCCCAAATGTTAACAACGATGAAGTAGTGGAGTGTCGACTCCAAAAGAATTGCCTCCTTGCACGTCGACTCCCAGTTCTGAGTGTCAAGTTCCAGAATTTTTGGGACAGAGGAGACTTAGATGCCGTACTTCCGAGAACACAAACACTTGCATCTTTCATAGCGAGCTCGTGAGGAACGGAGAGAGAGGGGAGGGGCACAGTCTAGGCAGGTTGGCCACCAGGCAGAAAGACCTAGTGGACAGTTTTGACTATCTACCTATCTGCCAATCAAAAACTGTATCTCGCAATTTCTTGTCTTGCAACGTCTCACAACGTCAGTAAAGCAGGGTCTATCATCAATGAATAGGCTTGGATACTGAGATGAGTGAGATGCAACACTTGGCTCTCGGTGTCTGTGAATGTGCACGGATTCACTTCACACTGTTCAATGTGGTTGCCACGGCAACAAAACAGCGGAGAATTTGAGCCTCGCGCTTCAACGATCTTAGTTGTTACGGAAATTGACCCACTATGCTGTTTAGTTTCTGCGTCTATGTAAGGGTTTTTCTTAACGTTAAGGATCCCAATGAAACATTTAAACGTTCACAGGCCTACTGCCTATACTACAACCTTATATAACCAACATAGGACGCATGTCTGAGAAACTGGGGCAACATCAAACAGTCCATGTTCAACAGTCTTGCTACACTCTCTAACCTTAAGTCCAACCAGACTGACCATGTATTAATTATACTCAGACTATACATCAACCAGACACTGACTATACTCTGACTATACTCTACTGTCTCATGTCCAGGTGCCTCCACTGCTCCCCAAGTCTGACGTTGACCCAGAGCACTGCCGAGTCTCAGCCCAGCTGGACGACAATGTGAGTACAACACCCCGACTAGCACACGGTCCCACCAGTTTATAGGCCCTCTCCTCTGGAACATGTTCAATTAGTGAAAGCAATATAGTGGTATAACGTTTACTTTGGGAGGTGTGTTTTCCAGGTGGATGATAACATCCCCCTGCGTGTGATGCTGCTGCTGATGGATGAGGTGTTTGACCTGAAGGAGAGGAACCAGTGGCTTCGCAGGAACATCAAGAACCTTCTGCAGCAACTCATCAGAGCCACATACGGAGACACTATCAACAGGTACTGTACACACACACACACACACTCACCAGTGCCACATACAGAGATCTGACTGTATTGTCTGCCCCTCTGGTCTCTGCAGGAAGATCGTTGATCATGTGGACTTCATGACAGCTCCAGAACAGGTGGCAGACTACGTCAAGAAGTTCAGGTGACACACAGACACACACACACACACACTATTAGATTGCTGTGTGTGATTGGTTATAAGGTAACTCTCTGTGGTCCCGTCCCTGTGCAGGGATTCATACTGGCCCAACGGAATCCTAGCAGAGTCTCCGCCCCGCCGGGACAAGAACATCCGCATGAGGACACGGGTCGCCGCCAAGACCAACCTATTGGGAATCATGCCAGGTAATGCACGCACGCACACACACACACAGACTGAACACATTTGTTCACTATTAATACATCATTTCTCACTCTATCCTCCTCTAGATGAGTTGAAGCACATCATAGGGGCGGATACGACTCGTAAAGGCATCCTTCGTGTGTTTGACATGTTCCAACACGGACCAATGAATCGTCGGCTGGTCTACGTGCTCCTAGAAGGATTCCTGGAGACCATGTTCCCTCAGTACAAGTTCCCAGAGCTGTTTGTCAAACTGCATTCCCGTTCGCCGCGCACAGCCAGATATACACAGAAACTCAAGAGCACCTCCCTGAAGAGGTGACAGGAGACTGGGATTGGGCAGGGTACTTGGTGACACACACTCGCTCACACGCCGTGAGAGAACAGAGGAAGGAGGGGAGTAGTGGGGAGGGTGTGTATGTGTGCTGGTGAGAAGAGGTGTGCGTGTCCTTCTTTCTATGTCAAGAGGTGCTTTTTGGGCCATCCGAGCACTTAACTCTTCCCTCCTCTCCCCTACATGCCTATCACACTCTCCTCTACTCACTCACACACACCCTCTTGTGCACAGTTTAGAGACCGCATTTGTGTTTTATTTTATTTTTGTACTTTTTACTTCCTACTAAACTATTTTATTGTAGATGTGTGGTCAGACTGACAGCTGCTCTGATATACACAGCAGCTGATCTCCGTTACTGATACCAGAGAGCAGAGCTATGTAAAGAGAAATTCATGGGTCGTTCCATGTAATGAGCCCCTTTTGGGTAGTGTTTCCCAAACTCGGTCCTGGGTTCACAATGAGTTTTTTTGCCCTAGCACTACACAGCTGATTTCAAGTAATCAAAGCTTGATGATGAGTTTATTAATCATCTTTGTAGTGCTAGGGCAAAAACCAAAACATGCAACCCTTAAGGTCCCGAGGACCACGTTTGGGAAACGCTGGGTTAGAGTAATTTGGTGGGAAAGAAATGTAGATTTAATGAAGAGCATATTTTCAACCTAATAAAAAGCGTAGTTTCCCATCTCAAGAGGTTAAAGAAAAGAATAACTGGGCGGCAGGTATCCTAGCAGTTAGGAGCATTGGGCAAGTAACCGAAAGGTCACTGGTTGGAATCCCCGAGCCGACTCGGTGAAAAATCTGTCGGTGCCTTTGAGGGAAATTAACCATCATTGTTCCTGTAAGTCGCTCTGGATAAGGGTGTCTGCTAAATGACTAAAATGAAGAAACAAAGATGCTAAATGGAAGTGCCAGATAAAGTAACAGGGTTGACCGTAACAGGGTTGACCGTAACAGGGTTGACCGTAACAGGGTTGACCGTAACAGGGTTGACCGTAACAGGGTTGACGATTTAACCTTCAATCAGCCATAAATCCCTTCTGACCGGGGGAATGCAAGGCTCTTGTGTGCAACAGGGAGGGGCAATTGAATGCTAGCTTCACAAAAAACAATTAATTGTTAAAACATTTTTAGCCTTTCTATCTATGGGTAACAGGGTTGACGTGTTATGCTCAACCCACCACAAAACAAAACAAAATGGCAAAAAAGCGTATAACCAGCTCATCTGCTTTTACATTATAATTTTACTGTTAAATGTTCAATTTTTCACTTGAATTTAAAAAAAAGAATAGGATAGTTCATTTAACAGGGTTTACCTGAATGAATCACATTAATTAAATACTCTTCACAAATTACATTGTCAAAGCAACAATATAACTTAGGCTTCACAGTGATGGTGAAAACATGGAGACATTTTTGGGTTAACATCTTCCTAGAAGTCACAGAGAGTGCACGGAGGGACATGGCAGAATTGTGGCACTTTAGCAAGTCTATTCATATTCAAAATCAAATGTATTGAATTGTCCATGTGGTCACTTCACTTAATATAACAGGCTTTTAAAGATGCACTATGCAGAAATTGATCTGCCATTTCCTGGTTGCGCAAATTCTAATAGTTTGCCTAATTTCAGTTTGTGACGAAATAGGCAAGTACAGGGAAGAGAATCATTGTACTATGTAAACCGCCGTGAAATAGCTTTTCGATAACCCAAAATATTGTATTTTCAGCTGTTTGACGCTGGTGTACAAAAAAAAACAAATGTAAAAGTTGCTAAATGAAACTTAAGACTGTGAAGCATAGAAATAACCTACATAGAACATATATACGGCTTCTAAGACTTGCTTTCAATGAGTGACAGATCTATAACTCATATTTCTGTGTGAATTTGGTTGGGGTCGCCCAAAAAGTAAGATATTGCACCTTTAAAAATCAATATTGCCGCACAATTTCTACTAAAAATATCAAAGGGATGCAAAAGGGACTCATTTCGTAGAACGACCCACATAGGTTGAATGGCATATGTTGTGTATGTACTGTACCTGTACATAGAAATAGAATGAATAGATTCTTTTTCTACGGGTGTATATATATATATATGTATGTATATATGTATGTATATGTATATATGTATGTATATATATATATATATATATGTATGTATATATATGTGTATATATGTATATATATATGTATATGTGTCTGACGTGTACTGTAAGCTTTTAAACAGCAGAAGACAGATGAGGAAATAGAGACAGAGAATGGGCCTGCAGTGTCAACCACATCTGGTTCTGCAAGGCGTTTTTTCACATTTTTGTTGTTTTGTGTTTTTTTTTTACACAATGTGACATCCATGCCTGCCATAATCCTTTCACACAGGGAGGCAGGGTTTGGCCTAAAGGCCATTTCCCATTTTTAATGCACCGGTCAGTAGCCATGACAACCAAAGCCCTAACTGTTTGTGTGTCTGTGTCTCGACAGGCATGATAGAGACAGCTCTAGTCTACTCACTGTGCTTCCTATTGTTAATCATGTGAAAGAAGAAGAAACCAGAATGCACAGCTCACCTGCTTTCTCTAAAGCTGAGACCTGGGTAAATTTGAAATGGCACCCCATTCTAGTGCACTGCTTTTGGACAAACAGATCCTAATAGTAGTCCACTCTTATATTAGGAATATGGTGCCATTTTGGACGGAGCCAGAATGAAATGAAACAGGCCAGACTGTGTGAATGTTGCCGTCTGTGGAGGTGACTGTCTGTCGGGTATCTACGCATACACAGGTATGCCTATTAGAATGTACTCTGTGGGTCCTGTCTGTCTGTGTTAGGTCTTTTAGAGGTTTTTGTGTGTTTCTGTGTGTTTGAGTGTGTAGCAGTAAGATGCAGCCCTCCCCAGTCAGACACTGTGCCAGTGTGAGCTTTAGTGAAGCAGCCTTAATACAGACCAAGAGAACATGCTATAGTAACGCTCTCTCTCTCTCACACACACACTCGCAGCACTACGTTACAAAGAGAAAACCAACTGATATCCCTACTTAATCACACTTTTATTGTCATTCATTTTGTGCAATATTTTTCTTTAATGCATGTGTATTTGAATAATTGTATATTGTATAAAATGTAAACTAAAATGTTTTGAAAAATTGTAGAAAAGGTGAAAGAATTCTCCCCCTTCCCCAAAGAAAAAAAGTATTCTAACCCCAACAACCTACATTCCGATGTTAAAAAAATAATAATGTATTTAGACTTGTTTTATAAGTCTTTTTGGGGGAGGGTTTCTCACTCCTGATGAATCTGTGGTTTCCGTGCTGATGTGTCAGTAACAGGAAAGAGGAGTGATCAGCCAGTCGAGCTAAAGCCTCTGGATAGAAAGCTAGCTCATTGGTCTAGCAAAATAGGAGAGGGGCTTATTATCCATTTGAGCCTGTTTGGAGCGCAAACAAAAATGACATCCTGTTATATGAACCGATGACAGGAGAGACTTTGTCATCTGACCAATCGAATTGCAGGAATACTGTGTTCCTGTGAACCAATAGAATCACTGCTGAAGAGCACTTACTACCCGAGTTCTTCCATTGGACAAACAGAGCTCCATTCCACTGCTGCCATTGGATGGAAGGGTCCCTTGTCTGCTGTGATTGGCTGGCAATGAGCAGTTCTTGACTGTGATTGACAGCGTGAGGACATTAACTCTAAGCTGTGACACCTTTTTAAGGGAGGTGGATATTTGTCCTTGGACTGGAGAGTTGACCAGGGGAACCCCATAGGACTTCACCTTAAAAGCCTCCACACTCTCCTCCTGTTCAAGATGGCTTGGCTGTTGATGTTTTTTAATCCCTTGGGGACAGGTTTTCATAGCGTTTACCTCACATCAACATGATCCTGTGTTGTATAAATCATGAAATGAATGGGAACAGAATCTAATGGGTGAACACAATGAGACAACACGGCCTCATGTAGATTTTGATGAAATGTTGCTGTGAAAAACTGGGATCTCCTAGTACATTATGAATCTATGATAATGAACCGTGTGCATATCTGTGTACAGTATGTGTCTATAGTGTGCCTAAATGTCTGTCAACTCTATTTTCATATTTTTCTTTAACAAAAGATAAAGATCAAACAGAATGTCATGGTCATTTTAGACTGAAAAGAACTCAAAACTCTAGAACCAGAGAAATCTAAAGATTTTAGAGCCAGGGGTGGGTTTTAGACTCTAGAACCAGGTGTTGCCAACACTCTTCCTGGAGAACTACTGGCTTTTGCCTAAACCCTGCTCTGTTCTTATACACCCAATTTAGCCAATCAAGGTCTCGATGAGGAGCAGCTGAACCAGGTGTGTTAGAGCAGGGCTGGAGAAAAATCCTGCACAGAAGGGTAGCTCTCCAAGAGCAGAGTTGGAGACCCCTACTCTGTGGTGTTTCTTGCATCATGCTTATCAAACTATTCCTTTGGAGACGCTGAACTCCGATCAGTATAACACTAATAATAAAATGATAACTAACTGACCACTGTGTGGTGTGTGTGGCACGTGTTGCTCTTCAGTGATCTCTCACTCTCCTTCAGAGTCTCTTGCATCCTCCCACTTTGTCTCCCTTTTCTCCCTCACTCTTTTCCTCTCTCTGCAACCACACACTCCAGCTAGAGTTAGCAGGAGCTGCTGTTAGCAGCTTAACACGGTTTAGGAGATGTAGATTTGTAAAAACATTCACACTCACCAGCTTAGCAGCAGTCTAGCCTAATAAGGCTGCAGGGCTTAGCGTAGCTGTAGGGCATCTCTCACTTACACACAACACGAATGATGCGTTCAAAACAACTGGGATCTAAGGGGAAAAAATTGTTTCCGACTAAGAAAAATAGTTTTGAACGGTCATCCAACTCGGAATTCTAAATCGAAAGCTCAGGCATCTTTCTGGAGCTCCGACCTGAAGATCACTGATGTCATGATTTGACCTTGATTTTTTTCCAGAGTTCCCAGTTGTCTTGAAAGCACCACAATACCCTCCCCGTGGCAGCTGATTTGTAGCCAGTGCTATGTCATGACTTCTGTCGCTGCAAGGTGGCGTCCTTGCATCTTCAGTGGACCATACTGTATTAATCTGTCTGGTCTATAGATTTTAATCCGATAGCTCCTGGGTATCTCATATCTGAGCCACATTCTTCACTGATATACATTTGATAAGGAATGTCCCCAGGTCGGGGAGACTCTTTAGGCAAAAGGTCAGAGGTAGCCTATTCAGTGACAGCACAAGCTATTAATAACAGTCATTATAGGGACAGACTGCATGTCAATCAACCACCCTGAGCAGGGCCAGTTCCAGGCATAAGTGACATGAGGTCACTTAGGGTCCCCAGCCACTAGGGAACTCAGTCGGGCCTCAAACCTACTATTGAGAGTAAGGATGGTAGAATACAATAAATGTGGTTGTGCATCAGCAGTTTTTCTCTGGTAATTACAGTCACTGGCAGTCACTCATTTAGCCATGTCAGCTAATACTTTTTAGATTGGTAGTTAGTCTAGCCAGCTATCTAAACTTGTAGTAATTTTGGCCAAATATCGACCTGGCCTTCATGGGGCCCACATTGATTTTGTTAGTCATTCTCACTCAGATACTATATTAACATTGCATAAGTCCTTACATTTGTAGAATTGCAGGAAATTAGCTGTAAAGCTACAACGTGTAACTTTTTGGGTGAACCTGACCAAATTCACATAAATAAATATGTTATAGATCTGTCACATTGAAAGCAAGTCTAAGAAGTGGTAGATATGTTC